>NW_026057576.1:64627414-64733876 GCF_023721935.1 Panthera uncia | reverse complement strand
AATATTACTCAGCCATAAAAAAAAGAATTAAATCTTGCCATTTGCAACATCATGGATGGACCTAAAAGGTATTATGCTTTATGCTAACTGAAATAAATCAGGAAAAGATAAATACCATACGATTTCATTTATTTTATTTTTAAAGGTTTTAGTTTTAATAAACCTCTACACTCAACATGGTGCTTGAACTCACAACCCCAAGATCAAGAGTCACATGTTCTACCAACTGAGCCAGCTAGGCACCCTCCATACGATTTCACTTATATGTAGAATCTAAAAAACAGCATAAGCAAACAAACAACAGACTCTTAAATATAGAGAGCAAACTGATGACTACTGGATGGGGTGGGGTAGAGAGATGGGTAAAATAGATAAAAAGAATTATTTATTTTATAAAAAAGAGATGAAACACACAGTAGGGGAATATACTCAATAATACTATAATAATGTTGTATGATGACATGACTACACTTATTGTGGTGAGCACTGAATCATGTGTAGAATTGTCAATCACTATGTTGTCCATCCACCTGAAACTAACATTGTATACTAATTATACTTCAGTAAAAATAATGACAATGGTAATAACAACAATGAGATTCTACCTATCCTTAAGAAGTTCACAATCTTTTGCATTAGAACATGATGTTTAAAAAGTCACTAAGGTACTTTCTTTCCTTCTGGTCTAAATGTGAATAGTAAATGCCCATCCCCATTTCACAAATGAGGTCCAAATGTGATGAGAAAGCACCATGATACGTTTGTGACAAATAAATGTAGGCATAGATTTTGTTTTCTTATTTAGCAAAACTATAAATGTGATACTGATTTTCTTACCAAGCAAATAGAGAAAACTATCATTTCAGACATGCCTACCATTTAATCCACCGCATTAGACAGGCATTCCTGCCCGATATAGCTCAGACATTCTGTTAGGTCTATCAAAAAAGTGATTTCAGACCCTAGAATTCATTATTTCCTTAAGACCATGCAGCAGGAATGAGAGTCAGGTCATTTTCACATTGCACTGCAGTTTTCTCTAATGATAAATCTCTAAACAATACTTGTGTCTGACTACTTCATAACATTGAAATGGATGCAACTGTTTTAGAAGACTAATTGGAAAGTGATAATCAACATCCTTCCTTAAATCACAGTTTCCGACAGATCAAGAATATTTCCCCATCTTAAATCTTAAAACTCCTGCCAAAAAATATTCATATGCCAGATACAAAAAAACTTCATATCACTGATAGACCCGTACCACTCTGTAGGAACAATGTGACACTACTGAATTTTAATACATAAACCTTTTCTTGTGTTAAAAATGTAATCATAAAACATACCAAGCCCAAGTAATTTTCAAAATGCACCTAGTAATTTTTCAAGAATGAAAATGGAAGGGTGCCACAACCATAAATAATGTCAACTACAGCATTATAACAAGAAATGATTCATTGATACTTACAATGCTGCCAGCCAAATTCTATTACAAACTTTCACATCAATTTCTAATCACAGAAGTTAAATAAAGTACATCACAAAATTTAGAAGCTGGGAAGTATAACAAATGAATAAACATTTAATGAACTCTTTTACACAGTCAGTTTAAAGCAATGTATTAAACCATGGGTGATATTTCACCACAGAAGATTGGCATATATTTTACAGCAGCCCAGCTCTACCACCTACAGCAACAAGCACACAACTTGTTAGTCTACAAGTCAGGAGACCCGGACAAATTCACTGTTGGTGAGACGCTTTCCCTAACTCACTGGGCTACCTGAAGCAGCCAGTGTGGCCATGCTAAATGTGAGGTCTGGTAAACCAGACAACTGAAACAGAGGATCTAACGTTCTTTTCTGATAAACACACTTTTAACAGGAGGGTCAGTAGGCCATGACACCACCACCCCCCTCACCATCTCCTGTATACTGCCATCATATACAATTTAATCTTTGTTTTCTACAGTGGGCTATAATCTGTGTTTGACACAAACTAAGATGATGAATGTCCCAAACTACACAGGTCTTTCTGAGAAATTAAGACATGTGAACATTCTGAGAATTGTTGTAAGTCGCCAAATCATGACGAACAAAAGGGCACATAGCTCTACAGCTCTCTGAACTCTGAATGCATTAGCACTGCTTCACTTTCTCCCTTCGCCGAATTTCACAAATAAATTATCAGTTCTTAGCTTTACTAACTGACATCTGACAATGAGTATAATATTTTATTGGGTATTTTGGGGAAGAACCATCTCAAAAGTTCAAGTACAGCAGTGAAGCTAAAGAAAAGCAAGAAGTCATTTTAAACGACCGTAACAATATGCCATGGCCTTAACGTTTCTGCTAAAAGGGAGATTTAAAAAAGCAAATAATAAAGTAGAAAATAGGTAGGAGGTGTAAGTTTCTGCAAATATTCTTGCAGTACTAGGGAAGAATCAATATTTTTTAAGACATGCTTTATCTAAGACAATAATTGAAATTTTTTTAACTACCACGCTGCAGCAGAGCTCAAACCACCAGAACAGTATGGACTCAGTAATGACATGGTCATTTAGTATATGGTCTCCAGTGAAAATTAACTGGTACAAATTGCTGTGCCGATTACCTACCACCTCCCAAGGTGAGCTAATTGCTAAAATGAAAAAACCTACCTAACAGAAATTTCACATAGTTAAGAAAATTCTATTAACATATCAAGTCTGTTTTTTAAAAGTCTTAATTTTCAGAGATATAAAAATTATATTTCTACAGATCCTACATGTGTGATTGTACCCTATTTTCAAAAAAAATCTTTATATACATTATTCTCACCAATCTTCACAAAAAATCCTTTTAGGTGGCACAGTGAAAACTGCTAGGAATATGCAGGTAACTTGTTTAAGTCTATATTTACTTACATAACTTAACCAATAATCATAGGATTATCAAGTGGCAAAGCCAAGATTAAAAACCTTGGTTTCCTGTTATTCCAGAGGGTTAATAATACCAGTAATAAAAGTGTGAGTTTACAAAAAAGCATTAAGAAAAATACTGCCAAACCAAAATCTAATTATGTTCTGTTTACAAAGTAAATTACAGGAGTGGGATGATCATTCTTCTGGTGAGAACTTTATCTTATCAAAAACATAGAAAAAAATAAACAAAAAAACCCACCTCATTACCCTACAGGTTAACTTGTCACTCTTAACCATCCCAAATAAAAGTGAGAATGTATAATTTAAGAGAGGATTCCAAAAAGTCAGTGTCAGAAAGTCCTGCACAAAAGCATATAGAAAATCCTTTAAGCCCTCACTTAGAACCTATTTATTGTGGCCATCTCGTTCCTCTCAGTCCCAATAGATTAAAAGCTGCAGAGAGTAGAAACTATAGACAAACATAAGTGAGCAACAGGATGTCCAGCCTAAGGGAGTGAGGAAGTTTGACCAACATAGAAGAGGCAACGGACTGCAGGAACCCCCAAGGGCCTCAAAGTAAAAGAACTATACTTCTGATCTCAAGTCATCAAGAAAATTAAACCGTCTTTAGTGAAATCTTTTAGGGGGGGTAAAAAACTATATAATACAGTGAGAAAAGCTTTCTGTCAAAATTATCTTGACTTGGGGCGCCTGGGTGGCTCTATCGGTTGGGCGTCCGACTTCAGCTCAGGTCATGATCTCACAGTCCGTGGGTTCGAGCCCCGCATCGGGCTCTGTGATGACAGCCTGGAGCCTGCTTCAGATTTTGTGTCTCCCTCTCTCTCTCTGCCCCTCCCCTGCTCTCACTCTGTCTCTCTCAAAAATAAATAAAGGTTAAAAAAAAATCTTAAAAAAAAAATTATCTTGACTTATTCTTGATACTTAGAGTAGAAAATGTAGTTATCTGGAAAATTCTCTTGTGTTAGATACATATGCATTTAAGTGTTGTGTATTTATTTTATTAATCTATTTCACCCAGAATCCTGCAAATATTTTTAAATGTTTTCTTTCAACATTAAATAATGTTTATTTTAAATGTTATCCAAATGCTGTTAACTAGAAATAACTAGGATGGCCACTGAGGGTTTTGGTTCCAAGATACAAACCTACTGCAGCATGAAACTGAGATAAAGCATCAGCTAGTTGTCCAGCTGCAAGTAATTTCTTGCCCAATTCAAGATGTTTCTCAACATCTGCATTTACTCCACATTCAGCACCTAAAAACAACAACAAAAATCAGTTAACTCTCCATGACCAAGATTCAATTCTGAATAAAATGTTAAAAATACAGTTATCTCCCTCAAGCATTTGCCCAGATAAGAGTCACAGAAGCCAAAGACATAGCTTTAGCTATAGAAAAGGTAACTTAATAAAGCACAGTGCTTCATTTAAAGCATATAAGCCACCCAAAAATACACCCTGGTCATATCAAAAGAATGTAACTGTCTCCAAAATATAAAGGAAACTGCATAACCCAGTAGTAAAAATACATCGAACAACAAAGTCAGAATTCCTTTGTTAAGATAGAATCTCATTTTAATGGGTATTATCACCGAGTCCACTCTAATATTCAAGTACTAATTAAGCATCTACAATGCATCAGGCACTATTCTAGGTATTTGGGATAAGTGAGCAAAACACACACACACACACCTCTGCCACTCACGGCACCTGACATTATGAAGGGAGAAGGCAGACACGAGAAATACATACACTACACAGAATGTTAGGTGAGAAGTACCATGGAAAAAGTCAAGCCACATGAGGGCACCAGAAGGGCTGGTGCTTCCAGTATTAAAGAACATGGTCAAGGGCGGGCCTCATGGAGAAGCTGACATCTGAGCAAAGACAAAGGAAAGGAAGGAACTCACCAGGCAGATACGTAGAAAAAGAACTTTCTAAGAGGAACCAGTTAGTGCAAGGGCCCTAAGTCAGGAGAATGCCAGCTTATGTTTCAGAAACAGCAGGGAGACCAGGATGGCTACCCCAGAGCCAACAAGGAAAACAGTACTAGAAGATGAGGTCAAGAAGCAGAGGGCCATGTACGGCTTTGGTTTCACTCTGGGTAAAATGGGGAGCTCGTGAGGAACTGTGAGTAAAATAACCTCCTCTGACTGACTAGACCAGTTATCAATGTGCTACCTCTCTCCTCTGAATTCATCTTTCAGTACCTGGCTTTAAAAATGGACTGGAGTTTTTAAGCATTTCTTCTTTATACTGAGTACAATATTACACTCTGTCAAGTAAAAGGTACTGAAGGGGCACTGCAGGAAAGACACCTTCAGGGTCTTGTTGCTATCTTTATTTTGTTCTGGTTCCTACTGCACGGTACCTATGAGGAGAATACCCAGTGGCTCCCAGTCCTAGCCATATGCCCCTGGGTCCAGTCCCTCAGCAACCTGGTAGCCTTGACCAGGCACTACCTCCCAATGAGGACACCATGAAGTCCAGGTTTTATGCCCACACACAGCACCCTGACTCCCCCCCACACACAGGCCAACCAACCCGGGTTCAACTACACTTAAGAGGGTTATTTCCTGCTTGCCCAGCTACAGTGGACCAGCTCTAATCTCAGCAACTCAGCAAACTTTTCTACCAGCAACTTAAGGTTGTACCTCTACCTTCTCTAATAAGATTTTAAACCCAAGACTTTAGTAGTTCACCCCTCTAAGTTGGCCCTTCTTTGGGGACCATCTGTTAGCCCCAGAGTATCCTTTGGAGCTCCCTTTACATCTTTATAGTTATTCTCCTATCATAGTGTAACAATTCTTTAAACTTCCCTCTTTTAAATTACTCTGTGGTCTCTGTCTCCTGAATGGATCCAGACTTATATACAGTTGGCACTGGGGAATGGTCCTAGCAGACCCACAAAGACAGGATTTAAGGACAAGTTTGGTCATATCCTTGAGCTTGAATGTAGTGATGAGCTCATTGTCAATGAGAAATAAAATGTCAGTAATCCATAGCAGGTATTAGAATCATAATTAATCAAGATACCATTTGTGGTTGACAGTAATCCCATGCTAACTAGAAAACCGAGACTGTTGTTGCACTTGACCCCAATAACAGTAGTGATGAAGGTAAGGACTGTGGTGCGAGGGGATTCTTCTGAGTACATTAGAGCACTTTCAGAGACAAAGAAAGAAGCAGCTCAGCCCGAGCCCTCAGCTCAAGTCTCTTTCTGCAAGCTTCCATGTCAGCCCTGAAACAATTTCTTATTTTTGTAGCCACACAGCCGATTGAGCTGAAAATCAAACACAAAATTGAATGTAACGTGTGTAGAAGGGTGTATATGGAAACTAAGAAGCCAAAGCATTTCTCATTTATGGTGAGCATGAGGTTCCACTATTCAGATACTTAGAATGATGCTAAAATAGACACTGCCCGAAAAAATTTCAGAACAATCATCACTTGGGAAGGTGGGAGAAAGGACAGACTGGGAAAGGGCAGATGAGAACCTTCTGGGGTGATGATAATGTTGTAATCTTGATAGAGGTTTGGGTACACAGGGAGGTGCAGTTATCAAAACTCAGCAAATAGACACTTAAAATACGGACATTTTATTATACATAAATTTTACCCCCCAAAAAGCTGTTGATGATATGCATGTTGAAGTGTTTAGGGAAATCTGCATGGATATTATTATGAAATATATATATTTATGTTTGTGTATTTATTTTGAGTGGGGGAAGAGACAGAAAGAGAGGGAGAGATAATCCCAAGCAAGCTCCACACTGTCAGTGCAGACCCCCATACAGGGCTCGATCTCACAAACCATGAGATCATGACCTGAGCCAAAATCAAGAGTCAGACGATTAACCAACTGAGCTACCCAGGTGCCCCTTGAAATATATTTTTTGAAAAGAATTAATGGGTAGAGAAATGCCCAGATAAATATGTGTTAAAACCAAGTATGATAACTATATTAATGGCAGAATCGAGATGATGGATATAGGAGCATACATTACAAAATTCTTTCAACTTTATGAAATGTTTTAATAATACAATTTTCGGAAAATATACAATATAGTGTTGTAGTGGGGGAATACACGCAGGGTGCTGTAAGGACACAAGTTAGGGCACCTAACACCTATAGTTAAATAAAATTTAAAATTTGGGGTGCCTGGGTGGCTTGGTGGGTTGATTGTCCAACTCTTAATTTCAACTAAGGTCATGATCCCAGGGTCATGGGATGGAGTCCTGTGTCAGGCTCTGTGCTGAGCGTGGAGCCTGCTTAAGATTCTTAAGATTCATTCATTTCTCTCTCTCTCTCTCTCTCTCCCTCCCTCCCTCCCTCCCTCCCTCCCTCTCCTCCTCTCCCCTGCTCTTTCTCTCAAAAATAAATTTTTTAAAAAATGAAAACAATTTCAATTTCTCAGTCATTAGTCACAGTTTAAGTACTGGAAAGCTACCGGCTAGTCCAGGAAACAGTGCACATAATATTGAACACTTCCCATCATCATAGAAGGTTCTACCAGACGGCACTGAGGGGGGTTTTACTGAAGTATCACCCGAAACCCAAAGGAAAAATGGGGACAATACCGCCTGCATGAAAAAGCCTTAAGAGGGAAAAAAAAAAAAACCAACACTCCAAACACAAAGGACATCACATTTAAATGCCCAGACGGAAGAGAATTAATGAGGCTTTCAGAGAAATTAATCAGAGAAATTAAAGTCCTGCATTTCAGCTCTCTCTCCTCTCCATCATGATTTAATTATTCTGGAGTGGGTCACTTTAAGTGCTAGGTGAGTCTCATAAATAGCCAGCACAGAAGAGGGAAATCATAAGGTATCCTGTTACAACAACCCAGGTAACTTGACAGCGAGGCGATCGAGAGTGTGGAGTAGGAGTGTGGAGTAGAAGCCGTGAAAAAAAAGAAGAGTAGATTGCTCAGAGGAATAGAAGAGAGAAAGACAACTACACATGACTTGCATTGACTGGCTGGATGCGGAGGGCAGGTGAAGAAAGACCAGGAGTGCAGGGTCCAGGATATCCACAACAATGTGGGCAACTATGTGAGCCTGCCACTTTAGCCATCAAAAGCAACTGAATTCTTTATTTCATCTAACATAGCAAAGAGCTGAAAGAAATGCACTCTATCTTGCTAGTTTCCCTACTAAACAAAGTAGCTTTTTCAGCTTCCAGTGTTCCTAGTTTCTGTGCAGTGTCTTATTACCTCGGCTGCCTGATGGACCCCTCCACACAAGGAAGACAAGGAAGGGGAGGGAGGGAAGGAGAAAACCTTAACTTGATGGCCTCAAAAACTTAGGATCCTGTGAACCCTGTTTGTTTGGGGCAACAATGTGAAGATGTCTACCCTATTTAAGAGTGTGTGAGTAACATGTAGAGAAATTAGTTGGGAGTTTTCAATGGGCTGGGAAAGCATTATTTTTCCCTTTATTTTTTTTAATGTTTATTTCTTTATGTTGAGAAAGAGAGAGAGAATGAGCAGGGGGAAGGGCAGAGAGAGAGGGAGGGAGCATTCCAAGCAGGCTCCAGGCCTCAAGCAACGTAAGATCCCATGAACCATGAGATCATAACCCGAGGCAAAATCAAGAGTTTGCCGCCTAACTGACTGAGCCCCCCAGGTGATATGGGAAACAAAGGCAGAAGGAAACCACAGATAAATTAAATTTCCTTATAACCTGCAACCCATTAACAACTACCTGAGGCTAGAGTTTCTCCAGGAACTCCCTACTGTCTTAATGCTAATGCTTTGCTAGAGGAAAAACCACCTTAGCTTGACAATAGCTAGGCCTCCAGTATCCTGTGAGTCTTCTTTAGCAGATGAAAATCTCTTTGGAAACTTCCTCTTGACATTACCTCCCACCAAATCCCAACTCTATAAGCAGTCTCTCCACAGGGTCCCAGAGCAGCTCTTCCTGCCCATGGGTCCTGTCCCCGTGCTTTAATAAAATCACTTTTGCACCAAACACGTCTTCAAGAATTCTTTCTTGGCCGTCGGCTCCAGACCCCACAAACCCCACTATCATCCCAAAACCTCATCACCAGGCACCCCTATTTTTCCCTTTAAAAATGAGAATATAGGCTCTTGCTCTGTAAATTCACTACGCAGTAACGATTCAGAAACCAGTTACGTTCTGACAGTGAGGGTCACCTGTAGTTCCACCTAATTCCATACCATATCCAAAAATAACCTGCTTTTCATAATGAAGACTATGGAAACCAAGGTAGTTCATTAAACAAATGTTACTGAATATACACTATGTGTTAAACTGTGGACATAACAGAAATGAACAGGGTGGTCTTCCTCAAAGAGGCAATGAGGAGAATCCCTCAGGCTTTAGTCATTTATGAGAATGCCCTAGCGGGCAGGGTTCCCATCAGTGACTCTGGAGAAAGGCTGTTTTTGAACATTACACTGGCATCTCTACCACATACTGAAGTATTTACAGAATATATAATAAGAAGAACAGCACTGACTTCAAAATAATCTTGAAAGGAAAATGAAAGTATAAGTGAAATAAGATTGGCCATATGTTGATAAATTCTGAAGCTGGCTCACAATACTATTCTCTCTACTTTGGTATATTTTTAAGATTTTCCCAAATCAAGTTTTTAAAAAATTTAAATCCTTTCAATAAAGAGAAAACTGGCTTATAAAAATCTCTTACACTAGGGCCCCTGGGTGGCTCAGTCGGTTAAGCATCTGACTTTGGCTCAGGTCATGATCTCATGGTTCATGAGTTCAAGCCCCACATTGGGCTCTCTGCTGACAGCTCAGAGCCTGGAACCTGCTTCAGATTCTGTCTCTGTCTCTCTGCCCCTCCCCTGCTCGTGCGCTCTCTCTTTCTTTCTCTCTCTCTCAAATATAAAATAAAACATTAAAAAAAAAAAATCTCTTACATCAAAAATGTTTTGAAGTAAGTGGACCACAGGGACTAGCACATGAGCCTACCTCCCAACATACTCAAATTTACAGAAGCTATTTAAAGAATAAATGCATAACCTTGCTGGGGGCAAGGGGGGAATTTTTATTTAAAGAAGAAGGCCATCAGAGAAACAGAAATCTTAGGGGAAAAATGTAGAAAGGACAGAATAGGGTTAGTTGGCAAAATCACATACAAACACCATTCCGGGGAATGTGTGCCATGGAGGTAGATGCAGTCCTTTGTGCTCCAAACTCCAATACAAGGAAAAGGAAGGGACCCTTGGATTTCCCAGCCTCCAGACAATTGGCCTTCTCCCACAAACTGCTCTCACACTGGCAATGAGCAATTCTGAAATTTACAAAGATAATCATAAAATCAATCTTTAAGAAACTAATACCAAGTAAGAGAATTTAGGGGAAATAATTAGTGGAACAAATAGTAAAAAAATTCTAAAAATGAATATAATGGCCATTCTTACAAATTCAAAAGGATGCAGCATTCATAACACACAGAACAGACCAACTATTTATTCATTTATTGCTGTAGCAGTGGAGAAAAAGACAGATAAAATCATTTCTAAGTGCCATAACAAACTGCCAGAGGAAAGGAGGAGTACTTAATACAAAGGGGTCAAATAAGTCTTCTCTAAGAAGATAATGTTTGAGTTAAAACACAAAGGGGTATGGGGATAGGGAGGATCCTGAATGACAAGTGCCTCCAGAATGCCAAAATATGTCCAGACAAGGAGTACAAAACAAGTGCAAAGGGCTTAGATAGGACCAAGCTCACCTTCGAGGAATCAAAAGGAGGCTCCAGCATGTTAGGAAGGATAGAGGACAGGTGCCTGAGTGGCTCAGTCAAACTTCGGACTCTTGGTTTCAGCTCAGGTCATGATCTCATTGTTCCTGAGATAGAGCCCATTCAGCTCAGGTTATGATCTCACGGTTCCTGAGATAGAGCCCCATGTAGGGCTCTGCGCTGGCAGGGTGGAGCCTATTTGGGATTTTCTCTCTCCCTCTCTCTCTGACCCTCTCCTGCTCATGTGCAAGCACATGTGTGCTCGCTCTCTCTCTCTCTCTCTCAAAATAAGTATTTAAAAATAATAAAATTTAAAAAAAAAAAAAAGGATAGAGGATGCAGGCAAGATAGATCACAATGGGCCTTTCAGGCCAAGGTATGAAACTTACATTTTATTCTAAGTACAAAGACACATCATTAGACGGGTCTTACTAAGGAACTCACTACCTGATTTACATTTTAAAAAGACCCCTGCTGGCTGCAGTGTAGAAAAGAGATTAGAGGCAGACAAGAATGTGAAGAAGTGTGGTGGGTAGCAAGCTGCATTATAGTATACACTCTGATTTCATTTATGCTTAAAATATATATATAACATATATTCTTAGATTAACTTTTTCCAGTAAAAATGTACTCATGTACTAATACAGTACAAACTTAATAAACTGAGAAAGATGTTCCTGATTGAATAATCACTTGCAACTGAAAACTCTTGTAAAGCATATTTGCAAACACTATATACATATAATATTTTACAACTAAGCAGCCAATTAAGTCAGGAAAGAAAAGCAAAATAACCCTGCCTCCTTTCTCAGAGGACTGTGCAGCTGGAGAGATTCCAACAGGACGGAGGATGTTAGATCTCATTGTCTTCCTACCCCTGGACCTTTCCCCCAAGCACTTCAATAAAATGGTTTCATTCCTCCCACCCCCAAAAACAACAACAACAACAATAACACCCTGCCTCACTTGTTTAAGTGTAGTTCAAAGGGACAGCATTATAATCAGATACTGCAGAGAATATAGGTGATATAGATCCTAAAATTTAAAACAATCCTTATCTTTTCAGATTCTAAAATATTTATGAATGAAATGAGAGCATGTATGATAGGTTTAAAAATAATCCATGGGTATATATGCAATAAGATCAATCATGAGTTGGTAACTGTTAAAGCTAGGAGATGGGTACCTAGGGGTTCATATACCATTCCCCACTTTTGTAAATGTGTGCAATTTTCCACAATAAAATTTTATATTAAATCTCTTTAAGGGATTAGGGGTGGAATATTAAAACAGTTAAAGATAGCTCATTTTCATTTTTTAAAAGATAATTTCTAATATAAGCTATCCATCCATAAACATTTATAGTGCCTAGTGTAAAATACAAAAATTTGTGCATCGCTCATGAAGGGAGAAATGTGTGTACAGAACCATGGTAAATTAAAGTAGAGAATGACTAAGAATCAAATAAGAATGGTGAAAGCACTGTGTGTGAACTCTGGAACAATCCAGCCCATTACAGGAGGCTCAAGTAATTACAGGGGCATGTCGATGGGATTCTGTGTATTCTCAAAATGCAGGGGGTATGAAGGGGGTAGTCTTCAAAATAGTATGAAGGTTTCATTTAAAACATTTTCCTGATACATTTTCTCAAAGGGAGGATCAGATCAATGTACTCAATACAAGATTCCAGACTGCCCGAGGAGGGAAGAAATTTGGGCATGAGATAAACTATTAGTGAAAATGCTTTCCTTATCCAACTATGAAAATGTTTAACAGGAAAGATGTAACACAAAAGGAATTAAGAACCTACTATGGGCTGGATACTTTCAGTGTCATAATTTCACTTAATTTTCACAACCCTAGAAAATAAACATGTTTCATACTCTTACAGCTCAGAAAACTGATGTTTAAAGAAGTTACCCATCCTGCTAGAAGACTCACAGTATCTGTCAAAACAAAATTCGATTCCAAAGCCCAACTTTCTTTTCAGCATAGGCCATGATCCTTTTCCCTATCTAATCTAGGCTAGGTGTCCCTCAGTTACTAAGCCCTGTATGCTTCATTCACTCGACCCATCATTTAATACGACATTTTAGCACAATGGTTTCCAACCTCCAAGGCTGATTTGAACCTAGGTCTAGTGAGAAGCAAGGAATGCATTTGCCAAGTTCTTTGAACTATTCTATCAAGTCATTTTGGGTCAGACATTCCTCACTGAGTCATTGTGGTTTCCTGCTTTCACAGTAGTTGGAAGAACCAGAGCTCAACACCCAACTGACTCTCCACCACCTCCCCACAGTGCCCTTAGAAGAACCCTCCTTGGCTACCCTCGCAGGTGTGCCAGAACTACAACCAGGAACCAGGGACCACCATCAACTGCCAGATCAACCTGGAGCTCTCTGCCTCCTACTTCTACCTACTTCTGCCTCCATGCCTTACTACTTTGACCTCAATGGTGTGGCTTTGAAGAACTTTGTCAGATATTTTCTTCTCCAATCTCAAGAGAGGACACATGCTAAGATACTGAGGAAGCTGCAGAACCAACCAGGTGACCAAATCTCAAATCTTTCAGGATATCAAGAAACTAAACCATAGTAAGTGAGAGAGCTGGCTGAAGGCAATAGAGTGTGCAAGTGTTACCTTGGAAAAACGCATAAATCTGTCACTACTGAATGCACAATACTGCACAAACTGGTCACTGACAAAAATGACCCCTACTTATGTGACTTCACTGACATTTATTACCTGAATGAGCAGGTGACATCCATCAAAAAATGGGGGCCCCAGAATTGGTATGGCAGAGTATCTCTTTGATAAGCACATCCTGGGAGACACGTAACAATGACAGCTAAGCCTTAGGCTGGCTTCACATAGTCATGAGGTTGACTTCCCTGGTCACCAAAGATAAGCATGCACGCTGAGGTTACCTTTAACTTTTCTGTAAACTATACCAACACTTCCACTTAAGTTATTTCATTTGTACTGTTCCCTCAGATAAATCTAATTTGGTATATACCCTCCAAAAAAGTTATGCCTTACTCTCACCCCAAAAGTTAAGTTACTCTTCAAACTAAATTTCTCTCACCTTCTAGGATTATAAGAGGTATCCAGCATTTCTCTGTCCCTTCTAAATGAAACTCAGATCTTTATTACGTTACAATTCTGTCCAATATAATTTCTATTTAATGTGATAAGTAAATACCACCTCCTCTACAAGAATTTTCTGTGGCCCTCTCCAATCATCCAGAAAGAATGATTATGCCTTCAGTGCACCTTGGTCACGTCTCCCTAACAGACCCTGCCACAGCATAAAGGTTGTTGCATAGGCGCCTTTCTCTCTGCAAGAGGTGGTGTGCCTTCTAACTGGGATCTTCTCTCACCTTCTTCCAAATCCAGCCCCCCATGCTGCTGCCAAAGTGATCCCTCAAAAACGCACTCCTAATAAAAAGGATGCGGTATTTTCACATCGCTGGCTAAGTTCAATCTAAACCCTTTCAGATCTGGGGTGTCTGGGTGGCTCAGTCAGTTAAGCAGCTGACTCTTGATCCCAGCGTCATGAGTTCAAGCCCCATGTTGAGCTCCACACTGGGCATGAAGCTTACTTAATTAAGAAAAGAAAAGAAAAGAAAAGAAAAGAAAAGAAAAGAAAAACTTTTAAAAAACAAAAATAAAAATAAACCCCTTCAGCTCTGAAGGCAAACAAGACCCTTCGTGATCAGATCCCATGATGTGTGTCCAGTCTCATCATGACCACTCCTCCACCTCTTACTTTACACTCCTGTATCAGCATGAACTGGTTGTACTTCCCTGAAGAGACTGTGTTCTCATGCCACATCCCTTTGCACTTGCTGTTCCATGAAAAGGACTTTCCCACTTGCCCCCTGGGATATTTCTACCCCAATAGGATTCCGTCCTCACATGCTGGCTCCTTTGTGAGACCTCCCCTAACTACTGCAGTGAGAGGGTGGGTGGGAGAAAGCCTGTTCTGTGCTCCTATGACATCTCCACACTCAAAAGTACATGAGTTTAAGTTGCAATACCACTGTCTCAATTACTGACCTTCACAGTTTGCTGGCCTCTCACAACCCCTGAGAACCCAACCCAGGTAAAAAGCGTGTTTGAGAGAAGAAACCATCTTTTCTTCTTTATATCACCTAATCCAGTACCTTGCCCACAGTGGACACTCAATATTCACTGACTGATGTAACTATCTTCCTTCTTAAATGTATCACAACTCATCATAATAATAAAATCCAATGTCTGGTTCCTCCACTGGTTGTGGCTATGAAGCAGGGGGTTCAACAGCTCCCTTGGAAGCAGGAGTGCAAGCTTGTGAAGTTTTCTCAAACAGCTGCAGATTTGAAACAATTCTGTCTGTACAAGGTTCAACACAATCCCCTGCTGACTACAGTAACTTCAAGTAGGAATCCCTTCAGACCCCAAAAGGTCTGTTCCTTTTGGTAGAAAAATGAATCTGTGGATGGTTTTCTAACCCACTTTTCATGAACCAGTGAATATTCAAAGGAGCACTACATTTGAAGCCTATAGAAAAGCTTATCCCTAAACATATGCCATACTAAAATTCTACTTTTGTCAATCCTTAACATCTCTCTGCATTTTCATAAATTTCTATTTCACAAGAATATGTATACTTTACATACACTGGCAGCAGCATACAACAAAATACTTAGTGTAATATGTAATATGTGATAACAAGTACCAAATCAAACTGATGCTACCAAAGATTCATAAAGACACTAATATGTAAAAAGAAAAAATTATTTATAAATCATGGCTGTTTTTGTAGTATCTCAACCCTATTTTCAGCCATGGATACTTTTTATTCCTTTGCCACATACAGTGACAGTGGTAACAAGCTATCTCCTGTTTTCTGATTAGGCAACCAAACATCATGCCATTGCCTAATCAGCATGAAACAATAGGTTCCTCCTTAGATGAGCATAACCATAGGTCAGCAAAATATACAGGAAGCATAAGAAAAAAGGTAGAGTAGTTAAGTCCTTCAATGAAGTTAGTACTGAAATCCATCATATTTTGAAGAGCAAAATTAAAGAATTTTAAGAAATGTAAAGTTGAGGGGTTAAGAATATGATGTGGTGGGGCACCTGGGTGGTTCAGACGGTTAAGCGTCCGACTTCAGCTCAGGTCACCATCTCGCGGTCTGTGGGTTCGAGCCCCGCGTCGGGCTCTGGGCTGATGGCTCAGAGCCTGGAGCCTGCTTCGGATTCTGTGTCTCCCTCTCTCTCTGCCCCTCCCCCGTTCATGCTCTGTCTCTGTCTCAAAAATAAACGTTAAAAAAAATTAAAAAAAAAAAAAAGAATATGATGTGGTGAGAATCACAATCAAGACTGAAGAACAAGAACAAAAAAGGCAACAACTAGGGTCAAAGATACTAAGGTTCAAGCTAAGGCCAGGTGACAGGGCCAGAAGCAAGCCCAGGATGGCTATTCAGGTTGGAGCACTTAGAACGTGAGAGATGAGAGGGACCTCTGGCTGGCTCAGTAAGTACGGCATGGAACTCTTGACCTTGGAGTTGCAGGTTCAAGCCCCATATTGAGTGTAGAGATTACTTAAAAATAAAATCTTTAAAAGGGAAGAAAAAAAATGTTAGGGATGAGGAAAACCCAAAGGTCATTCTACAAAGGCACATGAGGCCAAAAAAAAAAAAAAAAAAAGGACAAAATACTGTCTATAAAAGATCTGATCTGAATCCAAGACGCAAGCAAGAGGGGGGCAGAGTCTGAAAGAAGTCTCATGGCAGAAACACAGAAAAAGTGGAAACTGGCCACAGAAAGAGCAAAAAGTGCATTATCTTAGCAATTCCATAGTCAACTAAGGACCAATGACAAAAGAGTTTCAATAAAAATACACTGAGCTGGAAACCCTAAAGTCATTATGACCTAAAAAGTGGTTCAGCCAAAATGAAAGGAAAAAAGGCTGAGTAGTTGTGTAATACATCTGAACTAAATGTCTGCACCGAAATCTTCCTTAGATGAACTTGGAAAATAAAATCTATTGTAACCAGGTTTGCTCAATTTCAGTGGACATTGCCTGTCTTTGCTTCAATTAACTGTGAAGGTATAAATGTTGTGATGTGATCCCCTGCTCAAGGAATGTAGAAAATAAGTATGAAGAGTCCTTGCAAAAACAAAACAGAACAAAAAACAAACGAACAAACAAAAGCTCAGTCAACTTCACTCACCAATTTAAAAAATATTTAATCTACTTCATCTCAACATGTTTTAGGTACAGAGATAAGAGCTCTTTCCACAAAGCTTATATTCTTGAGATAACAGGCAAGAAAAGTAAACGAGGTAATTCAGACAATGTGAAATTTTATGAAGAAAATTCAAAAAGGTAAACAGAGACTATTAACTGAAGGAGAGCATGCTTTTTAACATAGTATGTCAGGCCTCTCTGAAATACGAACGTTCATTTGAAGACCTCATATGAAGCTTTCCAAACCGTGGGAACAGCAAGAATCAAGACTCTCAGTCAGAAATGAGGTTGGCATTTGGAAGTAAAAGAAGTTGTGTGGTGGGAGCCTAACGATGAGGGGAAAATTAGGACGAAATAGGTGTAAGTAAATAAGAGTCTGATATGTAAGGCTTTGCAGTTATCAGCAGAGTAACGTGTTGAAGAGAGAACAGAAGAGGAAGAAATAGAGACTATCCACAACTCTTCAAAGTCCTGCTGTCCAGAGAAGCAAAGATACAGTTCAGTATCTGAAGGGACACACTACATCAAAGAACAGTTTAGGATGGAAACACTACAGCATCTTGGGAGTGCTGATGTCAAGGATCCCACAGAGAGGAACAAAGTGATGACGCAGGAGAAAAACGATAACTATAGGAGCAATACTTTCAGAAGATGAGAGAAAATGGAATCCAGGACATAAGTATACGAATTGGATTTTGCCAGGAATAGAGATGCTTTATCCATTTTAACATAAGAAAAGTAGCAAACTGGGTACAGATACACGTAAGCTAGTGCCTTTAGTGGAAGAAAGAAAAAGAAACTACCCTGTGATGGCCTTCATTTTCTCAAACAACGACACGTTCTAAGAGAATGAGGTAAAGGAAGGGAGGAAAGGAGGGTTACATTGGAGATTTAAGGAAAGAAAAGGTTTGAAATGCAGATTTTCAAGAACAGACACACAAGGCAATTGTAGGAATGTTGGCAGTATTGCATATGCATTTGAAATTGAGATTATGTGCTTAAAATGAAACCAGTCAGCAAGGTTATCTCCATTTTTCTCCAGCCATGTTCAACTCTGAGGTACAACAAACAAGTCTGCCAAGTTGGACTGAAGAGGTGTCAAATTTTGCCAAGTGAGTAAGACAAAATAATACAGAAGCAAGGAAATTAAAGGCTGTTTTCAATAGAGCAACTACAAGGTGGACCACTAAATCTAAACTGAGAAAGGAGGGAAAAGAATATATATGCTTTACAAAGCATGTCTTATACCCCCAAGTGGTCGGTAAGCTCAATGACAAAAACTGTGAGTTCCACACTATGTGTATCTCATCAGAAAGCACTACAGTGTAAGCCTCTGCTGACTGATTAAATGAGTCTTTCCCATATCCAGAACTCCAAATGACACAAACTCATCGATTTACAAAACAAAACAAAAAATAAACAAAATTTTTTAAAAACAGCTTTCTAAAGATCTTGGAAGAAAAATAAATCTATAATTGAAATGTCTTAGTTCTAAAAAGCAGGTGACTGGGTTCCCATGATACTTCCATATGAACAAAGATAAACTGCTGGACATTAATCAGAGGAAAACCATGACACTAGAAATTCAACTTAACCACAATTAATTCACTTCATATGAGAAAATAAAGCCTAATAATTTCTACAAAGAATCCCATCAGAGAACAACCTGTCCCACAGAATCAAAACTACATTTCAGGCTCTTGTTCAGCAAACGATAACTAGTCAGGTAAATTGGAACTTTTACACTACTAACTACAGCATATTGCATTAAAATAATTCTAGAAGCTATCTGACCACCTGATACTTGGTATAGGGGCGCCTGGGTGGCTCAGTCAGTTAAGCGTCCAACTTCACCTCAGATCATGATCTCGAAGTTCATGAGTTGGAGGCCAGCGTCAGGCTCTGTGCTGACAGCCTGGGGCCTGCTTTGGATTCTGTGTCTGCCTCTTTCTGCCCCTCCCCTGCTCACGCTCTTGCTCTCTCTCTCTCTCTCTCTCTCTCTCTCAAAAATAAACATTAAAAAAAAATAAAAATAAATACTTAATGTATATATATTACTTAAAGTCACTCATTTTCCCTGCTTTATTTTTTCTTTCCAAATTTAAATAATGTCAGAAAATCTTAGAGAAGACAAAACATACTTTCAGTGGGTTAGGCGAATATAGAAGTTATCAATATCACTTATACTTAAAATTTTCCAACTATTCTTTTCCTATGGCCAAATAAACAGTTTAGTCAGGTCAGTTCAGTGAAATAAAGAAAAATTGAGTCCCAGTAGCATGTTAGTAAGAAAAAGAGTTAAAAGAAAGTTTGGTTCCCAGGCTGTGCTCCCATTGAAACAGAACAAACCATTAGCAAAGAATTAAAATAGCTACGTTATCTGTAACATGAGAATACTAGACACTACTAAAGTTTTCTTTCTGTTCCAAAAATTCTACTCCTAACCTAGTGCTTTAGACTTCCTTCTTTCAAGGGCCTTTTTAAAAGGGGGTGCTAAGAGATGTAATCTTTCAATTCATAAGACTGCTACATAGTTTCTTTCTTTGGATTACAATTAACAGAAAAGCCTAGAAAAAACCAAAGACGAGTATTTTTAAGTAGGGAAGAAACTAGGCCAACTAAGCCAATTACTGGTGACCCTCTCAGTCACATGCAGCTCTCGTTGCTTCACACTCACTCTTCTCACACCCTTCTCCTTCAGTTCCTCTCCCTCCAAACCTCAGACTTAAATCCCCCTGAAGGACTCTGAGGTTACTGAAACCAAACACAACTTATTTTGGAAAACAGGAGCTAACAGTTTGCCAATTCAGGTAAGAGGTTCTTTCTTATCTTTATATCCTCATCACCAAATTTAGTGTCTGGTACATGGCAGACACCTAACCTACTCCTCTATATGTCTTGTTAGACCAGTGATTCTCACCAGTGATTTCTTTTTAGAAATGCAAAATTTCAGGTCCCACCCAGACCTACTGAATCAGAAACACTGGTAGGGGAACCCAGCACTCAGTTTTTAAAAGCCCTCCAGGCAGATTCTGATGCACACTCAAGTTTGGGGACCACTTTTAAACATGCCAGGAAATCAACTTTCTGTTCATTACCGCCAGTGGCCAAAAAAAACCAAACAAAATGCTGATTTTTCCCAGCTGCCACCAGTTACAAATGTTTGGGCCCACATAATGCTGTCAGCCACTTAACTTCTGCCTCCAGCCTGCACACAAGATGAACTTCAGAGTCGAAAAACTGAGCTTAACTTATGGCTCTTAGATTTAACAGCTCTGTGACCTTATAGCTACACTTAATTAAATGCATCTGTAAAGGAGGAATAGTATCAAATACCTCCATAAGAGATCACTCATAGAAAGGTGCCTGGCACACAGACCTTTAATAAATTTAACGTCTTTTCCCTTTCTTCCCTGCCACCTGTACCAAGTCCCTGTTACCCTCATACAGACAATGCTCCTGAAAAACAGCACTCTGGCTTTCCTCTGAGAACTGTCACCAATGGCTCCTATACAGAAAAACTCCCTAACAAAGTTTTCCTTCTGGAAAATACTGTAGGAGGGAAATGAAATATTAAGAGTTCTACAGAACCAGGGGCACCTGGGTGACTCAGATCTCACAGTTCAGGAGTTTCAGTCCACGTCAGGCCCGCACTGACAGTGTGGAGCCTGCTAGGGATTCTCTCTCTCCCCCTCTCTCTCTACCCCGCCTCTCTCTCCCTCAAAATAAATAAATAAACTTAAAAAAAAAAAAAAGAGTCTTACAGAACGATATACAGAACAGCAATTCCAAAAAGGTAGTCCAAAAGCTAGCAGGAAAAGAAAATCACATAGAAGTGTGCACTTTCATTAAAAAAAAAAAAAAAAAAAAGCATTAAATGGAACATAGGCAACTTTCTCTTAAGTGGTCAAAATAAACCACCAGTAGTAACTGGACATAAATGTGACACTGGGGCGGGGGAGGGTTAGCATTAGAAAATGCAAGAGAACTGGAATAGGTACATGACCCATATTAAAAGTGGTCCAGGCATTCAAATCTCAACTTCCTAGACTGGCGCAATACGAATGTCAAATTCTTTGTCCCAGTGCTGTCACGCTATATGTTCTGATTTGGGGTTCAGAAAAGAATATGTTCACCAGGAGAACAACATCAACGACGTTGAGAATTTTGAGGGGATTTTACCATAAACAAGTCCCAACCTCAGCTCCTCACTTCCTCTAAATCTAACATTAAGTCTCATACTGAAATGTGTGACCCCTTGACTACTAGCCCTTTGCATAGGAATGAAAGTAGATCAGTGAGTGTAATAGGTCATGATGCCCAATTATTTGTCACAGTCACCAGGCTGGAAGCATTAGTTCAACTGGCACCTTCAACTTTAATTCTTACTCCACTCGCTGACCTCTAGGATGGGACAGCCCTCTACTTTTGCTATTGTTAGAGTAACCAACACTCCAATCTGTAGGACCCAAGAGAAATTTAAGCGTTTGCACCTTTAAGGGGGCCTTTCCCCCCCCCCCCAAGAGAACTCGGAAAAAGGAAAACCAGTCCTAAGTAGACGGACACCATCCTGGGCATAGTAAAACCACAAACTTTGTGCCTTGCCCTCCAGGACCTTGAATTCCAGCACCGGCAACAACCAAACAACTTCTATCCACCGCAGAGTACAGGAGTGCGATGGTTACTCAACTTTTTACGGTCAACACTGTCCCCCCCACCGCTTCACGCGGCCGGACACACTGCTCCCTCCCCCCCCGGAACTCCAAAACGAAAGAAGCCTCCCCTTTGGCCACCTTTACTGCCTCATCCCAGCACCACTGACCAAGTGTCTCCAGGCGCCAAGCGAGGGTCCAAGCGAGGCAGGGGCCCGACGGCTGCTCCAGACTCCGCGTCCCAGGACACTCCCGAAGTCGCTGCCGGGTGCCCCGCTCCCCTAGACCCCCTCGGCCCCCTTCGGTCCCGCTCCTCCCTCCAAACCCGCCGTCCCCGCCCGGCGGCCCGCCGGTCCCACCACCCCGTCCCCGGACAAACCCGGAACCCAGCGCCGGCCCCCGCCCCGGGGCGGGCTCAGGCCCAGCCGGTCCGCGCGGAGTCCCCGGCGCCCGCCCCGCGGCCCCGACCGCCGGAAGACTCGCGCCGGGACGCAGGCGGGGAGGCGCCAGGGGGCTTGGCCCGGGCGCCCGCTCCCCCGGCCAGAGCAGGGAAGGACTCACCTTCGTACTGCAGGTCCACCAGGACCAACAGGAAGGGGAACACCGAGCCCAGCCGGCTGGTCACAGAGCCGGGGGCCACCATGTCCAAGGGCGCGGACAGTAAGGAGGAGAGAGGGTGCGGGGCCCACCAGCCCCGCCGGCGCTCAGAGTGCAGCTGCGCCCGCCCGCCGTCGGCTCTCGCTCAGGCCTAAGCGGCAGCTGGCGCCCAGCAGAGGAAGGCAGCGGTGGGCGGGGTCCGGGCGACGCTACGCCCCGAGCGCCGCCGCCGCCCAATCGCCTTCTTCCTGGACCCGCGCCTACCGGGCTCGCCGGGATCGTGGTTCGCGCTGATAGGCTGCGGGGGCCGCCGCCCCGCCCCGTCTCTGATAGGACAACGTGGAGGCACGAGACGAGGCAGCGTCCGCTGGTCGTGGAGCTGTCAGGGAACTCCACACGGCCGCGGCCGGCGGGAGGGAGGCGGCCGGGCCGGCTGTGTGGCGGCCGCCGAGTCCGCATGCGCAGGCCGCGGAAGCCTTTTAGGGTCGCTCCTGGAGCCGGAGGTTAGCGAGGAGGAGGTTTTCCGGTGTGCTGTTTGGCAAGCTAGGTGAAGCCGCCGCGCCCGCAATGAGAAGGCCAAGCCAGGTCCCAGGAAGTCCGAGCGCCTGGAGTGGAGGTCTCGGAATGGACCGGCGAACTGCAGGATTCTCAGAGCCTGCTACCTCCAGCCGAGTACAGACTCCACTGAAGAGTGCTCGAGAAACGGCCAGAGGCCCAGGCTCTGTAGAGGAGGGTGAGCTGATGGGGCCCGGAGCATTTCGGGGACAGCCGGGCAGAAATACGTTAGTGACCCGAGGCCCGCGAGAATGGTTTGGAAGCCCGGGAACCCCCTCCCCACCACCGGCCAGCGGACCAGCGTGCCCAGAAAAGAGAACAATTCTGAAAGATTCTGTGAAGAAACAACCAGGGAGGCACAGCTGCTAGGAGATCAAGGGGGTCTGGAGAGTGTAGCCAACGTCAACCATAAGGGGGGTGAGGGGGGAGACCTGTTAGAAAGGATCTTGCATCATGTCCTCATCAAAGGAAACTCAACAAGAGAGATAGGAAGTTGAACAAGATAAGATTCAAGTTACTCGCTTTAGCGTTTTGTTCAAAGCCACTTTCTCTGGCGTCCCCAACACAATCCAGCTCGCAAGCTGTACATCAGTGATGTTTTAGGTGGAGTAAAACAGTAATGCTGTTCTGTGTTTATTGCCAAGCATAAACTTATTACTTTACCAATAAGTATACAACTGAGTATTAAATAAATAAAACGTTCATGTAATACTGATAATAAATAGATGAATCTTTGGACAGTTGGAATGAATTAATATCGATTTTTTTAAACAGCTCTGTGGCCACCCCATGTTCATTGCACCACTACTTACAATAGCCAAGACATGGAAACAATCTAAGCACCATTAACAGATGAATTAATGGATAAAGAAAATGTGGCATGCCTGCATGAGTATTATTTAGGCATAAAAAAGGAAATCCTGCCATTTGCAACAACAAGGGTGGACCTTGTGAGCATTATGCTAAGTGAAAGAAGTCAAAGAAAAATAAATACTATATGATCTTGTATGTGGAATCTAAAAAACTCAGATACAGAGAACAAATTGGTGGTTGTCAAAGGTGGTCAAAAGTTTCAAACATCCAGTTACAAGATAAGTCCTGTGAATATAATGTACAACATGGAGAGTATAGTTAATAATACTGAATTTGAAAAAGTAACAATACTGTATTGTATATGTGAAAGTTGCTAAGAAAGCAGATGTTAAAAGTTCTCATCACAAGAAAAAAATTGTAACTATAGTGATGGATAGTAACTAAACCTATAATCATTTTGTACTATGTGCACATATCAAATCATTGTACACCTACAACTAATACAATGTATGTCAATTATAGCTCAATAAAAAAATGTAAAAATTGGTACAGTTCTATGCCTTCTGATTTTTGATTATATGGAATTAGTGATAAAATGTTTTACATACAATGGGTAAACTCTTCAAAACAAACTTTCTAAAGTGAATTCTAATAGTCAATGTCTTTATAAAGGTTTCTTGTGAAAATATGATAACAAATCATAAGGACTTTATTTTTACCAGATTTCATGTCTATAGATTTATATAAATGAATATCTAGATATCTAAATATTTAAATCTAATATACTTATAGATATTAATATCTATCTCATATCTAAATTATATCCTTACATCTAACTCCAAGCATAGAAACAATTGCATTTAATCTTATAAACACAATAATTAAAGGACAGATAATGTCAAAATGGACAATAAAGGAAATAACGTATCAATTATAAAGCTGTCTACATGGTATGATGAACTTCCTTTTGTGGCCAGGTGATTTCAACAAAGATGCCAAGACAATTCAATGGGGCAAAGGTAGTCACTTCAACAAATGATCCATGTGCAGAAGAATGGAGTTGGACCCCTTCCCTACTTAGACCATAAAGTATAAAATCTATAAAACTCATAAAAGAAGATAGTAGTTAATCTCCATGTTCTTGGGTTAAGTAAAGGGTTCTTAGATACAACACCAAAAACACAAGCACAGAGGAATAATTAAAGTGGATTTCATAAAAATTTAGATTTTTTGTGCTTCAAAGGACACCAAGAAAATGAAAAGACAATACACAAGATGGAAGAAAAAAATGCAAATTGTAGATTTGATAAGGGAATTGTATCCAAAAAAAAGTATATGTGTGTATATATATATATATATATATATATATATATCCTTTTACAACTCAAGAATAAAAAGACAACCCAATTGAATACGCAAAGAATCTGAATAGGCATTTTTCAAAAGAATATATGTAAATGGTCAATATGTACATAAAAAGATAGTCCAAATCATTAGCCATTAGGGAAATGCAATTCAAAACCACAATGAGGTACCACTTCATACTTGATAGAATGGCTATAACCAAGAGTTGGTGAGGATATGGAGAAATGGGGATTTTCACATATTGTTATTGAGAATGTAAAATGGCACAGCCACTTTAGAAAACAAACATCAAAATGTTAAATGTCGACTTACCATATGACCCAGCAATTCCACTCCTAGATATATAGTTAAGAGGATTGAAAACATGTTCACACAAAATCTTGTTACACGGACCTTCCTAACTTATATAATCAAAAACAGTTCAGGTGCCTATCAACAAGAGAGTGGGTAAACTGTGCTAAATCCATTCAATAAAATATTGTTTGACTATAAACAAGGAATAAAGTACTGATACACGTTACAACATCAATGAACTCTGAAGATTATGCTAAGTGAAAGAAGCTGGTCACAAAAGGCCACAAATTGTAGGCTTCCATTTATGTGAAATGACCAGGATAGATAAATCCATACAGGCAAGATTAGTGGTATCCTGGGGCTGGGAGTAAAGAATAGGGAGTGACTACTAATGTGGATAGGGTTTCTTTCAGGGGGTTGATGAAAATACTCTAACATTAGGTAGTGGTGATGGTTGCACATATCCATGAATTTACTAAAAATATTTAATTGTACACATTTATTTTTTTGTTTTTCAGAGAGAGCACATGTGAGCAGGGGAGAGGGGCAGAAGGAGAGAGAGAAAGAATCTTAAGCAGGCTCCATGCTCTGCACTGAGCCTGACACCAGGCTCAATCCCATGACCCTGGGATCATGACCTGAGACTAAATCAAGAGTCAGACACTCAACCAACTGAGCCACCCAGTCACCCCTAACTGTACACTTTAAATGAGTAAATTATAGGGGCGCCTGGGTGGCTCAGTCGGTTAGGCAGCCGACTTTGTCTCAGGTCATGATCTCGCGGTCCATGAGTTCAAGCCCTGCGTCGGGCTCCGTGCTGACAGCACAGAGCCTGGAGCCTGTTTCAGATTCTGTGTCTCCCTCTCTCTGACCCTCCCCCGTTCATGCTCTGTCTCTCTCTGTCTCAAAAATAAACGTTAAAAAAAATTTTTTTTTAAATGAGTAAATTATATCAATTATAACTCAATAGAGTTCTCTAAAAAAAAAAAAAGAAAAAGTAAAAGGATGGAAAAAATATTTATCATGCAGATACTAATCAAAAGAAAGACAGCTGGGGTGAGTATCTAAAGTAGGCAAACCTATAGAAACAAAGTGGAATGGTGGTTCTCAGCAGTTTGAGGGAGACAGAATGGGGAGCTGTTGTTTCAGTTTTACATTATGGAAAAGCTCTATTGCATAATAATTGTGAATATACTTAAGACTACTAAATGGTACACTTACAAGTGGTTAACATGGGGCCCCTGCGTGGCTCAGTCAGTTAGGCATCAGGCCCTTGGTTTCAGCTCAGGTCATGATTTCATGGTTCCTGGGATTGAGCCCCGCGTTGGGCTCTGTGCTGATAACTTGGAGCCTGCTTGGGATATACTCTCTCTCCCTCTCTCTCTCTCTGCCTCCTCCCCCCTGCCAAAATAAATAAATAAACTTTTTTTTTTTTCAAGTGGTTAGGGGCATCTGGGTGGCTCAGTCGGTTAAGCACCCAACTCTTGATTTTGGCTCCGGTCATGATCTCATGGTTCATGAGATCAAGCATGTCAGGCTCTGCACTGTCAAGAAGGGATTCTCTCTCCGCCCTTCCCCTGCTTATGTTCTCTCTCTCCCTAACTTCCAACTCCAGGAACAACCTGAAAAGGCTTCCTTAGCGTGCGCATGTGGCTTCATGGGTTCAAGCTCCTCATCAGGCTCTGTGCTGGCAGAGCAAAGCCTGCTTGGGATTCTCTCTCTCACCCCCTCGCTCTCTGCCCCTCCCCCACTCGTGCTGTTTCTGTCTGTTTCAAAGTAAAAATAACTTCTAAAAAAGTGGTTAATAGGGTTTATTTTGCTATACCTTTTTTACCACAATTTTTTAAATGTACTAAATCTCAGGACAGCTGTGGAAAAAGACATTTAAAAAAAGAAAATGCTGGGGCGCCTGGGAGGCTCAGTTGGTTGAGCGTCCGACTTCAGCACAGGTCATGATCTCCACCTGATTGTGAGTTCGAGCCCCGTGTCAGGTTCTGTGATGACAGCTCGGAGCCTAGAGTCTGCTTCAGATTCTATGTCTCCCTCTCTCTCTGCCCCTCCCCTGCTCATGCTCTGTCTCTCTCTGTCAATCAAAAATGAATAAGTGGAAAGAAAGAAAGAAAGAAAGAAAGAAAGAAAGAAAGAAAGAAAGATGCCAGATGACTGATCAAAAATTCTAGAGGATATGCACCTAACAACAGATCTTCAAAATACACGAAGCTAAAACTAACAGAACTGAAAGGTATAAAAGACAGAAATTTATAATTTTAGTTGGAGACATTAATACTTCTCTCTCAGTAATACATAGAATGAGTACACAGAATCAGCAAGGAAAATGAGAAGAACTGTTCATTAGCCAACTGAATCCATCTGACATTTATAGAACACTACTGAATACACATTCTTTTTTTTAAAAAAAACGTTTATTTATTTTTGAGAGAGAGAGAGAGAGAACATGGGCAGGGGAGGTGCAGCGAGAGGGGGGCACAGAGGATCCAAAGTGCAGAGATAGCAGAGACAGCACAGAGCCCAATGCTCTCTCAGCAACTGTGAGATCATGACCTGAGCCAAAGTAACACGTTCAACCAAGTGAGCCACCCAGGTGCCCCACAAATACACATTCTTTTTAGGTGCACATGGAATATTCACCAAGATAAACCATATCCTACATCATAAAACAAAACTTCACCAATTTAAAATAATTGCAATCATAAAATAAAAGAACTCATTATATAAAGTATGTTCTCTGACCATGATACAACTAACCAAGAAATCAATAACAGAAAGGTAATAGGGACATCTTCAAATATTTCTAAACAACACACTTCTAAGTAACCCATGAGTCACAAGGGAAGCCTCAACAGAAATTAGAAAACATTAGAACTGAATAAAAAAGAAAATACAACATATGAAAATTTCTGGGATACAGTTAACGTACACTAATTCCAACACAGTTCCTATGAAACTCCCCATGAGGCAACTCCTATACAGCTCCCTACAAGTAGGCAATAATGTATCCGACGTCTTCTGGTTGCCCAGGCATAGAAAGAAAAATAGAGCTTGAATCCATGTGAAATGAACACATGTCATTTACACTTCCATTGGCCATAACTAGAGACATGACTCCATGTAACTTCAAAGGCACTGGGGAGTTTGTTGGGGCACCCACACAGTTGACAATCAGTGTATCTGATTCAGTGAGCAAGAGTGATAACAGAGTTACCAGTCAGAAAGTTTTATAGCTCAAGGTGGTAATGGCCAAGATGGAAAGAAGTGGTAGGATTTGGAATCTACTTTGGAGGTGGAGCCAACAGGCCTGCTGATGGATGGAGGGCAGTAAATGAGGCCTCGTTTGTGAAAAGGAGCCAGCCACTTTAGGAGGCTCACAGAGGAATAGCAAATACAAACCTACTTGTCCACCCAAAATGGAACTGCAAAATAAAAGTTCAAAACATATCAAGAGCTGTCATGCCAAGAAAGACGGGCAATGGAGCCTGAATTCACAGAAGAGGAAATTAACTTTATAGACTAAGGATGCTTTATAGACATAAATGCAAGAAATACAAGAACATCCATACAAGACACCCAATACAATACATCCGCAAATGCAAGAAAGGAAGTACGGAACAAAATAGGCATAAATGAAATGAGAACAGGAGGATATAAAAAAGAATAATTGTGTTAACTTCCTAGGGCTGCCATAATAAATTGCCACAAACTGTGTGCTTTAAAAACAATAGAAATTTATTTTTCTTATAGTTCTGGAAACCAGAAGTCCAAAATCAAGGAGCTGACAGGGCCATCCTCTCTCTGAAGGCTCTAGAAAAGAATCTTTGCTGGTTTTTCCCTCCTTTCTGGTGGTCCCTAGCAATCCTTGGCATGCCTTAGCCTGTAGTCATCATTCTAATCTTGGCTTCCACCTTTGTGTGGCATTGTTGTGTGTGTCCTCTCCTCTTTTTCTTCACTGATTACATCTGCCAAGACCCTATTTCCAAATAAAGTCACATTCTGAGGCTCTGAGCAAACTAGAATTTGGGGGTAAGAGGAATTATTTAACCCACCACAATAATTAATAAATAATCTTGGAAATTAAAAAAAAAAAAAAAAGATTAGTTCCTGAAATTTAAAACATACCACTATCAGAAACTCTTAGACCAGGCACACACAAAAATCTTAGTAAGGATTGGAAACCCCCAGAAAATCTTAGTAAATGTGAACAAAAATTAACAAGCTTTTCTAATACTTTATCTAAGAGCTCTGTATGACAAAAAAGATGATGTTCTGCCTATCAAAAAGGACTTTTTTTTTTTCAAATCGCAACATTTACAAAAATCTACCAAATCCTAGTTCACAAAGGAAATTTTACAAATTCCTAAAAATCATTATCATACAGGGGAACCTGGGTGGCTCAGTTGGTTAAGCATCCTACTCTTGATTTCGGCTCAGGCCATGATCTCACCTTTCCTGAGTTTGAGCTCTGAGTTGGGGTCTGTGCTGAGCCTGGAGCCTGCTTGGAATTTTCTCTCCCTCTCTCTCTGCCCCTCCCCTGCTCATGCTATAAATAAATAAATAAATAAATAAGCAAACAAACGTTAAAAAAATCACTATCACGCATTTCACTTCACTTTACTTTCATTTCATGTTCATTTTACATTCATTTCATGTTCATTTCATGTTCACTTTAGTGCAATTAAATTGAAAGTCCACAAAAAGCAGATTTTTTTTTCCAAGTCATGTGCTTGGAAACAAAAAAATATATATATCTCTAAATTACTCATGGTAAAAACAAAATCATCACGAAAATTCCAAATTACACAAAACAAGATGATAATGAAAATGCTACATTATTGTAATTTGTGGAATACTGCTACAGCAAGTGAAATGGCCGATATGTTCAGCTCAGGATGCTAGAAACACTATAAGGCAGGAATAAAGAAATAGAAGGAAAGAAATAATGAAAAAATGAGCAGAAATTACTGTATTCGGAGTGGCAAAGAAATATGAGGGATCTAAACCAAAAAGCTCACTATTGATAGAAGTTACAAAATAGACATAAATAGAACAAGCTAAAAAAAAAATCGAGAAAAGGCAGATTAGAATTCAAAAGGAGCACACAACTACAAATATGGTGGAGATGTTTTAATTTATAAGATAAATAAAGATAAATAAGAGAAAGATAAATAAGATAAAGATAAATAAAACATTGTCTTTATGCCAATAAGTTCGAAAGTAGAGATGAAAAGAAAAATAGAATGTCTGGATAAGCCAATAGCTGTTAAAGAAAGTAAATTAGTAATTATGTGTCTCTTCCTAAAAAAAGCCACCTGGCCCTCACAGATTTGTAATCCCTGCTATATACAAAGTATTTCAGAGTATTTTCAAAAAGAGGAAAATTTCTCCAACTCATTTTAAGAGGCTAGATGATAAAATTGGAAAGAAAAGAAAGTCATCAACTAAATTATGAGACTAGATAAAGCAGTCTTAAATGGAATATTTCCAGATCAAATTCAGGTAGTTAAAAATGAAAGATAAAGAAGAGGTTATCCTGGGATACAAGGATAGATCAGTATCAAAACGTCTTTCAATGAAATATGTCAAATTAACAAGTAGATGAAAAATCATTCTAATATATTTAATCCTTAAATAACATACAGCACCCATTCATGTTTAAAAAAAATAGGGGTGCCTGGGTGGCTCAGTCAGTTGGGCATCCAACTGCTGATTTCAGCTCAGGTCATGATCTCATGGTTCCTGAAATGGAGCCCCATGTTGGGCTCTGGGCTGACAGTGTGGAGCCTGCTTGGGATTCTCTCTCTCTCTCTCTCTCTCTCTCTCTCTCTCTCTCTCTCTCCCTCTCCCTCTCCCCTGCGATCTCTCTCTCTCTCTTTCTCTCAAAATAAATAAATAAACTTTAAAAATAAATAAATAATCTCAGCAAAATATGGAAGCAAACTAACTGCTTTAATTTGGTAATTGATATTTACCAAAACTTCTACTTTGAAGGTGGTAGTGTCAGGTCAGTATCTCCTTTCCGTCTTGGAAATCACCCAAAGTCACCAGCATCACCACAACAAATAAGAAAGAGGAAAGCTAACTGCAATCTCAACAAAATGTAGAAGAATGTTGAATCTCCAATTCCCAAAGTAAGCGGGAGAAATGCCAAACGGTAGAGGAATCAGAGAGAGGATGCCTGATAATGCACATCTAAAAAAAAAAAAGAAAAAGAAAAAAAAAAAGTTTAAAAATGCAGCAAGATAGTTCTCCAAGGTAGAGGCATTTCCTATACTGCAAAACCCAAATACCTGGCTTGCAACAAGACGAATGAGATACACTGGTTGGTGACAGAAGCTACTTAGAGCACACTCTAGTTCCAAGAAACAAAAGATATAGACTTGAAATAAATGATGTTATTTATTATCAATAAATGATAATTGATTAATTATCATTTCCCAGAAGCAGTGTATCACCATGGAAGAGAAGAGAAACTTCACATGATGAACAGCCTTGTGGTTACATGTCTCCCTTTGCACAGAAGTAGTGAAAACTAGATCAATTCATACCAATCCTTGGATCATAAGAAAAATGAGGACCAGCATAGAACACAGCCCCATATTTTCCTCTATACAAACTTCCTACAAAAACAGCTTTAGGAAAACTTCACTTCATTTAAAGATAAGTAATCAGAAAGGACAGAATCAAGTGGCCAATAGGCACATGAAACAGTGCACAACATGATTTGTCACCAAGGAGATGCAAATTAAAACCTGAATGAGATACTGCTACACACCCATCTGAATGACTTACAATGAAAAACGTTTGACAATATCAAGGGTTGCAAGCATTTAGAGCAACAGTAACTTTCACACAAGGCTGGTGAGCATGAGATGTTACAACCACTTTGGAAAAACTGTTTAGTAATGTGTTACAAAGTTAAATTTATATCTGGGGCGCCTGGGTGGCTCAGTCGTTAAGTGTCTGCTCTTGGTTTCAGCTCAGGTCATGATCTCACAGTTCATAAGTTCAAACCCCACACTGGGCTTCGTGCGGCCCTGTAGGGCCTGCTTGGGATTCTCTCTCTCCCCCCTACCTCTCTCTCAAAAATAAATAAGCTTAAAAAAAATTTTTTTTAATTATATCTATGTCTACTTGATGACCTAGAAATTCCTAGGCATTGGTATTAGAAAAATGAAAACATATGTCCGCAAAAAGCCTTGTACAATAATGTTCACAGCAGCTTTATGTATAATAGCCACAAACTGAAAATATCTCAACAGGAGAATGAATTTTTTAAAAAATGATAAACTCATTCATATAATGACTTTAAAAATATAAACACAAAGGAGTGCGTACTGTAACAATGTGACTATACTTAATAATATTGAACTGTAGACTTAAAATGATTAAGAAGGTAAGCTTTTGTTACATATATACTTTTTATTTATTTTGAGAGGGAGAGAGAGTGTGTGCACATGTGCAGGGGAGGGGCAGAGAAAGACAGAGAATCCCACACAGGCTCCATGCTGTCAGCGCAGGTTCCCCACGTGGAGCTTGATTCCAGGAGCTGCGAGATCATGACCTGAGCCAATATCAAGAGTCAGATGACTGAACTACCCAGGTGCCCCTTGCTATGTATATTTTACCACAATTAAAAATAATGATACAAAAGACAATTTACTGGATAATTCCATTTATATGAAAGAGTTCAAGAAGAAACAACACTAATCTATAGTGAAAAAGGCCTGAATGGAAATTACCTCTGGGTAATGGGTATTACCTGTGGAGAGTATATGGGGTCCTACATATTGGAAATATTATGTATTTTGATGGACCACAGATCATGATATATTTAGATGTTGCATATATTGCATGATCATAGGTAGGATATACTTAGTATGTAGCACTTTCCTGTAAATATGCAATACATCAAAAGAACAAGTAGAGATACAGAGCCTGGGGAGGAAATGGAGAATTGAAAGCTGACAGAACTCGGGGAAAAATGTGGAAGAAAAAAGAAGCAGTTACAGCATTGAAGGTCAAACTGGAAAGGAAAATCATGCTGAAAACCTAGAAAGATACGTACAGTTTAGGAATGAGAAAAGGAAGCAAAATGAAATTAAATAAAATGTTTGTAAAAATTAAAGTATGAGTTGTGGCTACATGGGTATGATAATTCAATGAGCTATGCATTTATGATCTGTGCAGTTTTCATAGGAATATTATACTTCAATAAAAATGTTAATTAAAATAAGGATTGGCAGAGAATATCGATGAGAAAGCAGGCAAGCAATATCCAATTCTACACACACTTCTGAGTTCCCAACAGAGAAAATGGAAATACAGGAAGAGAACACATGTATCAATACATAAAACAATTCTCCAAGATTAGAATAGGATTTGAATCTGTACCTTAAAAGAACACGCTTTGTACCAGGAAAAACTGTCTCAAAGCTATCACTCTTGAGACATATCCAGGTAAAAATGCTAAATTCTAAAGAAAAAGAAGTAACACTATGAACAGCCAGACAAAAAGTTCAGGTCATATATTAGATAAAGTAAGTTTAGACTGGGTGGGTCTATACTTTCTGTATTGCTGGGCATTCATTTCTATAAGGCAATTGAGCAAAACTTATGTAAGAACAAAGGCCACACACACACACACACACACACACACACACACACACACACAAAAGAACAAAGGCCACAGATCAGCCATTTTTAACATGTGAAAACACCAGGATATTGTTCCTATGAGTCATTCTTGAAGAAATTTTTCCTGGACTTATATATTATATTTACCTCCAAGAAAAATAATGAAGCTTCACTTCTTACTAGATCCTCTTTCCCATTTGATGATCCCCTTTGTCAAAATCTTAAATTTCTAGTCCCTCAAATTTCTAGAAATCCTAAATGATTGGATTCATCACTGTCACGACTCCCATTATGATACCTAGCTAAAATAATTATTAAAATTTCACTTAAAAAAGAAATGTGTTGGGGTACCTGGGTGGCTCAGTCGGTTAAGGGTCCTGCTCTAGATTTCTGCTCAGGTCATGATCTCACAGTTTCTGAGTTCAAGCCCTATGCCATTAGTGCAGAGCCTGCTTGGAATTCTCTCTCCCTGTCTTTCTGCCCCTCCCCTGTGCTCTCTTTCTCTCTCAAAATAAATAAACTTAAAAAAAGAGAAATGTTTACACAAATCACTTGTTTTTCCTAACTTTTTATTTTGACATAATTTTACACTTAAATGTTAACAAGCATAGTCTCCCCTTACTCCATGCAGTGACCTAGAGGGTGATTGTGGGAACTGCAGCACCCATCTTCAACCACAAGGGGGCAGGGCACATGGAAAGTTGCAGAGAGCTGGGAGAAGCTGGGAGCCTGGTAACTTCATGGAGCCAGTATATAGACCCACACTGCCTTCTTCGAGATTGCCCTTATTATTTGTTAAGTGTTTATTTAAATTCCAGTTAGTTAACATACTGTATCCTGTTAGTTTCAGGTGTACAGTATAGTGACCCAACACTTCCTCAGGACACCTTTACATGAGACACATTTATACAGCTACCCTCACCCCACCACCCTTTCAAAAATTCATGGTATGCCACTCCACTTTTATGAAAGACCAACATTAGTAACTGTTTTCTCCAACCAAAAGAAACCTGAAGAGGATTTCTCTTTTATGAAAAAAAAAAAAAAGCAGAAATAATGTCCAGCACTTGTTTTGCAGGGAGCCCTCATACCGGCAGCGTGTGCTGTGAGCAGCAAGCGTGCAAGCCCCTAGATCCCTGGGAACTAGACTCGGCTTTGCAGCCATCAGGCCACCAGAGTTCTGAAATGTCCCTGCAAGCATCTGTGCTTTATCTCCCTGTATTTTGTGCATCCATAAGATGTGCCCAAGAAAGGTAAATTTTGGGGTCTGGGAGTGCTCAAAACATTTTCCATATAAATTAGTGTAATTGCTTGTTTGCCTTACATCATTGCAGCTTACAGAAGATTTCCTAGGAATGCCGTATTTTCAGCGTTGGGAGAAACCTATATCCTACTATAAAGGGTTCCAAAGATAGTACAAAATATCCTCATACACCCTTCATCTGGAGTGCCCCATTTGCCACTTTGGGTTTACCACTCCCTCTTCAAGAGCTAACATGCGACTTAGCTGTTCTGCCAAAAGAAAAGCATGTCTCAGAAAAGGGGCTGCTGTTCTTGTCTAGGTCCTGTAAGGAGACCACATGCATCAACGCCACAGCAACCTACAGCCGATGTAAAACATAAACAGTAGACTTTCCTATCCTCAATATGATATTGGGGGATTGTTTGCTACTCTGCTGAAAGCCAACTGATACAGTTTCTGGTTGCCAGCCGCTCTGGTACTACCCATACTATGTACTGGTACCTGAAAGCCATCTTGTCCTTTGGAATAAAGACTCGATGTGTGCTTGAGGGGGTGCGGGGGAGACTGGCTTTCACAAGGAGCAGGGCCAAGAGGCAGAAGCAGGACGCTGTCTCCCCTTACTATTGCAGGTGAAGCTAAAATTAGAAGGCAGGAGAACAAGACAGAAGAAGAAAAAATAAGCAACAGCATACATCCCTAAAAAGAATGGGAAAATTCCTATGAATGTGTTTGATTTTCTATGCTTTTCTAAGCAACAGTGACTGTCCTGTCTTGAGCTGGTTAGGATCCTAGTATCTGTATGAAGGAAGCTAAGATCCCAGAATCTAGATGGAGAATCAATAAGTAGGGAGTATGTACCTCCCTGAGACAGAAAAATCCAAACTATTCAAAGGGATAGAAAGGTGCTATCTTCATGCACCCCAATGTTTACAGCAGCACTATCAACAACAGCCAAAGTAGGGAAAGGGCCCAAATGTCCATCGATGGATGAATGGATAAAGAAGATGTGGTATATATACGCAATGGAGTATTACTCAGCAATCAAAAAGAATGAAATCTTGCCATTTGCAACTTCGTGGATGGAACTAGATGGTATTATGTTAAGCAAAATTAGTCAGTCAGAGAAAGACAAATATCATATGACTTCACTTATATGAGGACTTTAAGATACATGGGGCGCCTGGGTGGCGCAGTCGGTTAAGCGTCCGACTTCAGCCAGGTCACGATCTCGCGGTCCGTGAGTTTGAGCCCCGCGTCAGGCTCTGGGCTGATGGCTCGGAGCCTGGAGCCTGTTTCCGATTCTGTGTCTCCCTCTCTCTCTGCCCCTCCCCCGTTCATGCTCTGTCTCTCTCTGTCCCAAAAATAAATAAAAAACGTTGAAAAAAAAAAATTAAAAAAAAAAAAAAGATACAAAACAGATGAACATAAGGGAAGGGAAGCAAAAATAATATAAAAACAGGGAGGGGGACAAAACGTAAGAGACTCTTATTAAATATGGAGAAAAAACAGAGGGTTACTGGAGGGGTTGTGGGGGGGGTGGGTTAAATGGCTAAGGCCCATTAAGGAAACTACTCCTGAAATCATTGTTGCACTATATGCTAACTAACTTGGATGTAAATTACAAAATAAGAAAGAAAGAAAGAAAGAAAGAAAGAAAGAAAGAAAGAAAGAAAAGAAAAGAAAGATGCTATCCTTTGTCCTGTGTTATCTGCATCTTTAAATCTTGACCCTTCGCTTTAGAGAGAGAGAACCTGCTGAAGAAAAGCATCAGGATACCTTTCCTAAAAGCAAGGTCGTAGAGCTGGGTGGTAAAAGAGAGTCAGTACTGTTCAGACTAGACAGACATCTGTTACCCTTCTGCTTGGAATATCTTCCTTTTGGGGAGTTTCACTCCACTCTCCATGCAGTCGTGTTGGGTCCTGAACCACTGACTGTATCTCTATCAAAGCCCCTTTTCCTACTACCACCTTAGGGTCCATCAAATACATGATCCACACTAGGTCCGTCACATTCCCTCTCACAGGAATGGAATCTGGAGTAGAATTTCAAAGGACTGAGGGTAGATGGGGCAGTGGGATTGCCCTGAGTTACAGAGAGCTCTGGATCTCACCTGGTTACTGTCTTTCATGAAGGCTGATCGATTTCTCCTTTGATAATGTGAACTACCTACTATCCTGCCAGTCATCCCAGGCCAGAATCAGTTTCTGTTATTGACAAGCAAAGAACCTTAATTAACAGGGAAAGTGGTGCCAGAAAAAGGGCACCCATGGGGAAATGTGGGGTGTTTGGAATTAGTTATTTGACTACTATGAGGCAAAAGAATCTGAGACTCCTGTTAATATTCAATAAGTTTGGGGCTCTGGGAGCCTCGTAGTTGCCTCACTGACCAAATTAAAGGGATGACAAATGGCGGACAACCAGGTATAATGGTCATTTTTTTTTTTTAATTTTTTTTTCAACGTTTTTTATTTATTGTTGGGACAGAGAGAGACAGAGCATGAACGGGGGAGGGGCAGAGAGAGAGGGAGACACAGAATCGGAAACAGGCTCCAGGCTCCGAGCCATCAGCCCAGAGCCTGACGCGGGGCTCGAACTCACAGACCGCGAGATCGTGACCAGGCTGAAGTCGGACGCTTAACCGACTGCGCCACCCAGGCGCCCCGATCATTTTTTCACTCAATGTATAACTTAAAACAAGAGAACAAAATCAAATCTCAAAATTTCACCTTGGTGATATGCCAGTTTTTTCTGCAACTTTGACAAAAAAACAAAAAAAAAAAATTGGTTCCTCTCTAAAGCTGTGAGGTTGAGGACGTACAAACCAAACCCAGAAACTGATTTTGCGAGTTGACTTCACAAGTCTCTGTACGTCTTTCACATGAAGGTTGGAGAAATGATCAGGAGGCAGTGCATCCAGGCTAGTGGGAAAGGCAACATTGAAGAGGATTTGTAGGACTGAATGAAGTGCATCTTTGAGATGGTATTGGCATCCCCTGAGAACTTGCTAGAAATGCAAATTTTCTAGCCCTGCCCCAGACCTACTAAATCAGAGACTCTCAGGTGGGCTCATAGCTGTCAGGTTTAGGATGTCTTCACAGCTCTGATGGGGAGCGGGGGGGACTGTGATGAAAGTTTGAGAGGAACTGACATAAAGGAAACTGAAATCCTCAAACCATCTTAAAATAACCCCTCACCCTGCTTTCTTTGGCCAAGGGCACGTTGCCACCTTTGCATGTGAGAACTAATAATTTCCCTCAGAGCCTAAGTCACACGGTTGCTATGGCAACCAGCCACAAATTTCAAATGGCCCTGGTAGGGGGAGGGGGAGGTAATCCCGACAACTGATACACCAGAGTTAGATGTCTAGAAGAAGTTGTAGAAATTTGCTAACCTATGTCCCCTCCGAAACTTGGAGAATGGGGAACTAGACTTTGAGGTTGTTAGATAAGGAGTACGGTCCCCATATTCTACGTGGAAGAATGTACAGATACGGGGAACCTCCAGAGATTGCATATTCAGTGCATAACAAGTTGGGGAAAGACCATTCGATGTAAATGTGTACAGAACTTTGTCCCACGACCAATTACATCTCAAAAGTCAGAAATCCCTTAACAAGTCTAAAGGAAAGAATACAGAGACTCGAGGAAAAGGGAATAAAGGATTGGATAGATGATGCTCACCTAGTCCAGGCAGCTCCCCACCACCACATTTTTGACATAAACTTTCATTTTCATAGCAAAACATATAGACTGTTAAGGGGAACCAGTGTTATGGTAGGAAAAGTGAAACCACTGCAGGTAGTTTAAGCAGTAAGATAATTGCACCCAATTAGATGCTTGCAAAATCATAACAGAGATGCAGGAGTGTGTGGAGGGCAGGACAGCATCGGAGCTGTGAAATTCTGGAGTTTGATCCTCCGATAAGAGGAAAAGGCACCGCTGTCTCAACAGCCACTTGATGCTGTCGAGAGTTGTGCCTAGACACGCTTAGTTCAACAGCTGCCTTTACCTACTGACACTGATCGCACAGCCTTGCTTGCCAGCAAAAACGACGGCAGGCAAATAGTTCCTGTCCCACTTCTCTCTTTCATGTCATTCAAGAGTGTATCTAATTGGCAGAAACCAATTTGCTTCCAGAATATGAGCTGGAAAGGAGTCTGAGAAAGGCATGGGTTTTAGCTTTCCAGCCTCTGCAGAGCAAGAAGATACATTTAAGGAAGGAGGCATGAAGGTGTAGTGAACAGATTCTGTATCCGTCTCCTAAGAGAGGTGACAGCTCAGTACAAAAAGCCTTCTCTCAACACGGAATGCTGAGTGCAAGCGCTGTCACTGGGATGGGCTCCCAGATCTCAGGGGAACGGGAGGAGCTCAAGATGCGTGTGCCCATGTGAAAGCTGCTAACCACCAGGGGTAAACTGCACTTGGTTATCCTGGCAGGCAGTACCGTGGCCATGGCAATCAGATTCCAATTAAAATACTCCGGCCCCTGTGGATATCCCCCCCCCCCCCCAGTTGTGATAAATTAATCAGGTAGCTCCAGAGTGTGGCATGTCATGAAACCATACGTCCTGAGTTGATTCGTATGATCCCTTCCCCCACCACCACAAGCGCCAGGACTGAGCCACCTTCCTTGACAGTTAGGTTTGGGATTTTGTTTTTGTTTTTAACCTGTCTTCCAGATCTGAGTCAGTTCAAGGCAATACATTAATGGTTCAATTAAATTGTTGTTTTTTTTTAAATTTGTTTAAATATTTATTCTTGAGAGAGACGGAGACAGAGCATGAACGGCAGAGGGGTAGAGAGAGAGAGAGGGAGACACAGAATCCAAAGCAGGCTCCAGGCTCTGAGCTGTCAGCACAGAGCCCGATGTGGGGCTCAAACTCACGAACTGCAAGATCATGACCTGAGCCCAAGTCAGAGACTTAACCGACTGAGCCACCATGAGCTGCTCAGTTAAATTCTTTTTTTTTTTAATTTTTTTTAACGTTTTTTTTTTTTTTTTTTGAGACAGAGAGAGACAGAGCATGAATGGGGGAGGGTCAGAAAGAGAGGGAGACACAGAATCTGAAACAGGCTCCAGGCTCTGAGCTGTCAGCACAGAGCCTGACGCGGGGCTCGAACTCACGGACCGCGAGATCACGACCTGAGCTGAAGTCGGACGCTCAACCGACTGAGCCACCCAGGCGCCCCTGCTCAGTTAAATTCTAACTTGAAATTGCCACCAGGCCATTTCACTACTTAGGCCACAGTGAACAACCAAAGGGAAGTATGGGTTGCTGTGGTGATTTCAAAATATGGCCTCAAAATTTTTGAGGCGTCCTCCCTTGAAAAGGCAAAACTAATTGCTGTCCCCTTGGGTGTAAGTAAAAGTGACTTGCTTGTAACCAGCAAATATCCCTCTAAGCCCTACCTTCACTGCATCTCACACATTTTGATAAGTTCTCTTTTTTATTTAGTCCCAAATTAAAAATTTCTCTTGAGGTTTCTTCTTTGAGCCATGTCCTACATAGAAGTATGTTGTTTTATCTCCAAATATTTTGGAATTTTCTAGCTATCTTTCTTCTATTGATTTCTAGTTTAATTCTGTTGTTACCTGAGAATATATTTTGCATGATTTCTATTCTCTTACATTTGTTAGGGTGTGTTAAATGGCCTTGAATGTGGTCTATCTTCCTGAATGTTCCACGTAAGTTTGAGAAGAACATGTGTTCTGTTGTTGGATGGAGTATAGTCAACCATTGAACAACCCGGGTTTGATCTGCATAGGTCCATTTATACATTGATTTTTTTTTTCAGTATAGTACAGTACTGTAAATGCATTTTCTCTCTTTTATGATTTTCTCAATAGCATTTTCTTCTCTTTACCTTACTTTATTGTGAGAATGCAGTATGTAACATGACTGTGTTATCAGTAAGATGTCCAGTCAATAGTAGCCTATCAGTAGTTAAGTTTTGGGGGATTTAAAAGTTATATATGAATTTTCAACTGTTTGGGGGTCAGCACCCCTAACCCCTCCCTGCATCGTTCAAAGGTCAACTGTACGTACATGTTAAGGATCATTATGTCCTTTTGGAACATAAATTCCTTCATCATTATGTAGTACCTCTTAAATCCCTGACCATCTTCCTTGTTCTGAAATCTGCTTTAATACCATCTAGTTCCATCCACTAGTTGCAAATGGCATAGGCCATTCACATTTAAAATGATTATTGATATAATTGGGTTATCATCTTACATGTTTGTAACTATTTTCTATTCATTGTACTTGTTCTTTATTTCTTTTCTCCCTCTTTTCCTGCCCTCTCTGGTTTTAATTGAGCATTTTATTTTATTTCACTTTATTTTTTAAGTAATTTCTTTAAAGATTTTTTTTAAGTCATCTCTACACCCAACATGGGGCTCGAGCTCACAACCCAGAGATCAAGAGCCGCACGCTTTACCAACTGAGCCAGCCAGGTGCCCCTTTACTGAGCACTTTATATATCGTTCTGTTTATCTTCTCTCTTAGCATATCAGTAATACTTCTCTTTTTAACTTTTTTAATGGTTACCCTAGAGTTTGCAATATACATCTACAACTGCCTGCCAGCAGCACCCCATTTTAAGTTACTCAAAGGAAGCTAAGGCTGAAAAGCCAGGTTTGAAGGCAGAATTCTTGGATTCTCAGACAAGCTCCCAGGGCAGCAACTCTTCTCTTCCCAGCTGGCACCATCCGAACAAGTGAGGGGCTTTGTGTGCACAGGTGTATAAGCACCAACCTGTATGTCTACATTATCTAGTGCTTTTAAATAACTCTGTTAGAAGTGCTAAAATGGTTAGGCCATCCCATGTGCTAACCAGAAGCAGCAGTCCATCTCTGAGAAGACAGACTCGGGAAGCAGCCCATGCAGGTTCTGGAAGTCAGCGTGGCTGTTTACGGAGGAAATTCTGGGCTTCCGTGCAGCTGGGACATGGTCTAGAATGGGAAAGCACAGGCTACTGGAGGGCCTGGTCCACTAGCTCCTTGGACTTTTCTAAACAGCCAGGCTGGGGTGAAAGTCCTCTTGCTGACGTGTAAAGGCAGTATGGGCCCAGGTAGTCATCTGACTCATCTTTACAGAGTTTGGGCTTGCTACTCAGTTCTTCAAAAGTAAAGAATATAGTGTATAATAATGGATATACATATAGCGTATAAATTACAAGGAAAAGGGAATGACTTAACCCAAAAGTTAGGACAATTGTTAAATAGGAAGGTAGAGAGGGACGTGATAGTGGGGGTTCATAGAGAGGGTTTTCCAAAATGCTAGGAATGTTTTATTTCTTAACCTGGGTAGTGAGTATACAAGTATTCATTCTATTACTCCTCAAATTGTGCATATACATTTTATAGACTGTTCATACTATATATAGGATATTATACTTATGACTAAAAGACATTAGTCAGGTGATCAAGATAAGGGCATACATGACATGTATTGTCTGGTTCAATACATTTTAAGTATTTTGCTTCATAGTCCCACTTTCGGTATCTAATCTTGGTTTTACTCATGTAAGGCCTGATTGTGTTTAATGATAAATCGATGTGGGGGTACCTGGGTAGCTCGGTCAGTTGAGCATCTAACTCTTGATTTTGGCTCAGGTCATGATCTCACAGTTTATGAGATCGAGCCCCACATCGGACCCTGTGCTGATAGTGTGGAGTCTGCTTGAGATTCTCGGTCTCCCCCTCTCCCTGCCCCTTCTCCACGCTCTCTCGCTCTCTGTCTCTCAAAATAAATACACTTAAAAAAATGATAATAAATGGGTGCTAATCACTACCCCAACTGCCTACCTCAATGTAATTTTCATTTTCTCACACTTGCTATTTTCAAACAAGAGAAATAGAAACAAAATTTTGAAATAAATTAAACTACATTTTTGTTTACTTACTATAAGAATCAATATTCACCAATATTTCTATTTTCCTTTTTTAGGATATTTCTGTCTTCAAAAAATACTTATTTGAGCATTTACTACATGCTCAACATGCTAGAATACCTGAAGTTCTCATTGTCTATTGGAGATAGATACTTAAATAGTTTTTTTTTGTTGTTTTTTTTTTTTTAGAGAGAGAGAGAGAGACAGAACATGAGCAGGGGAGGGGCAGAGAGACACAGATTCTGAAGCAGGCTCTAGTCTCTGAGCTGTCAGCACAGAGCCTGATGCAGGGCTCGAACTTGTGAACCCCAAGATCATGACCTGAGTTGAAGTCTGACACTTAACTGAGTCACCCTGGTGCCCCCCTACATACCTTCTTAAAAGTGAATTGTGTAATTATCATAACCACTTCCTGCTGGGCTGTGCTAACTGGTATGAGAAGTTTGAAAGAATCAAGAGTGTATGAATGATTGCCATGCCTTACCAAAGTCAACTGGTTCACTTTATTTCTTCCAACTCCATATATGTGGAGTAAGGTACTGACCGTGGGGAATGATGGATATGAGGAACTCAAATGGTGTATCATCAAATAATGTTCAACAATCATGCTACACACACACACACACACATACTCACACACATACCAGAAAGGGCTACAGACTATAGACTTTGCAAAAGCAATGGCCTTTCTATTTCATAATGCCTGAAAATTCTACCTAGAGATCTTTACCCATTCTACTTTTTTTTTTTTTTTAAGTTTATTTATTTTTGAGAGAGAGAGAGAGACAGAGCATGAACATGGGAGGCACAGTGAGAGAGGGAGATACACAATCTGAAGCAGGCTCCAGGCTCTGAGCTGTCAGAACAGAGCCCGAGGCAGGGCTCAAACTCACCAACTGTGAGATCATGACCTGAGCCCAAGTCAGAAGCTTAACCGAGGGAGCCACTCAGGTGCCCTCTAACCATTCTACTTTAGAGGATTCTTATGGGATCTTGGATTCACTTTCGAATTGAAGCATTTTAAAATTCAACACATTTAAAAATCTCACAAGGCTGTGCAAGGCCTCATGATTTCAAGTAAAAACTAAAGAAAGGGGGGCGCCTGGGTGGCGCAGTCGGTTAAGCGTCCGACTTCAGCCAGGTCACGATCTCGCGGTCCGTGAGTTCGAGCCCCGCGTCAGGCTCTGGGCTGATGGCTCGGAGCCTGGAGCCTGTTTCCGATTCTGTGTCTCCCTCTCTCTCTGCCCCTCCCCCGTTCATGCTCTGTCTCTCTCTGTCCCAAAAATAAATAAAAAACGTTGAAAAAAAAATTAAAAAAAAAAAAAAACTAAAGAAAGGAATTCACATAAATACTTATTAAGCTACTACTATGCTTGAAGACTTGTGCTAAATAAAATGCGGTACAAAATTGATTGGGTCAGGGAGAATCACAGGGAAAACATGTTACCATCCTGAAAAGATTCTGTAGTTACTCCTTTCTAAGTGAAGAACATTTTTTTGCTAGAGCAGACGCTAAAATTATGCAAAATACGCACTCCAATTTCTCAATCTGGGTCAAGCTCATGGCTGTTATAAATGATACATGAATACATACTTTCCGGATTACTACTTATTTTAAAATACTGAATTTTGTCCAATTGTCAGACCAAGTGTTCCAATTTTAGGTTAAAAAAATAACTACACTACTCTTGAACTGCGACATCCCGTCTCCCCCCACTGTCAAACTTTGTACCAACAGAGATACGTGCCTCGCGTCCTGAAGTGGACAAAACCGAAAGAACGCGGAAACCTACGTGGGTTTACTCCGTGTGTGCTTCTGTGCACAGACCCTAATCCCGTTTTCCACGTCACTCAAATGCACAGCTGCATTAGATAGCCTCTTCAAGGTTCCTTGCATCTGCAGACTTCTGCAATGAAAACTCCTCTCTTCTTGGGAGCGAGTTCACAGAAAGCCCCTATGGTGAGGGCCAGGCCACCCGAAGGATTGGACTGAACCTGGTTTCTCTTTGAAAAGCCTTTCTGGGAAGAACATCCCACGCCAGCAACAGAGCGCGCCCCGGCACCACGTGTCTGCACCAACGGCGGGATTGGCGGAGCGCATTTTAGTGCTGCGGTCTAGACGCGCGCGGTCCCGCCCAGCTGCCAGAGGAGCTGGGACACCGAGAGGAGAGGCCGGAGGGAGATCGCAGAGGGGAGGGGGGCGGGTGGGGGGTGGGGGATCCCGAGGCGCCAGCGGCCGCGAGTCTGGAAAGGCCCGAACGGCGCCAGGCCCGCCTCGCCGCAACTTGCCCAAACCAGACAGGCTTCATCCTGCGCCCTGGAAGAAGGAGCCGGCCCGCCGCCTCCCGCTCGGCTGCTCCTCTGCCTCCGCGGGCCCCGCCTGCGCCAGCAGCGCCTCTGGGGTCTGGGCCCCCCAGCGTCGCCCCAGTCCGCCTGCAGCGCCCGGCGCCCGGCTCCCGCCAAGGAGCGCGCAACTGGGGTGAGCCGAGGCCCGGGATGCGCCCGGAGACCTTGGGAGCTTGCGGCGGACCGGGCATCTCGGGGCCCGCGAAGCCAGGGCCTCCGCCCGCTTTCCCCGGCTGCGAGCCGAGGCACTGCAGACCCCGCTGGCAAGGCTGCGGCAGCCCCCACCCTCAGTTTACCTTCTAACGGGTGGCGCCGAGCCCTCGCTGGAGCCCACCCAGCTCGGCCTTTGTCTTTGCGGGTTCAGCTGGCCGGCCCTGCAGTGCACCAAGGACTGGTTGCGCCGCGCGGGGCTGCTGCCCAGCCGCGGGATGGGGGACGGAGGGAACGGGAAAGCGTGCCCCCTTCTTTCCTGTTCCGGCCATCTTGCGACCGAGATTCAACCAAAGGGGCAAGGATGGCCAGCAGCGCGGCGCTCTGGGCCGGAGTGGTGGCGGCGAACGGAGATGGGCACCTCAGTCCCGCGCGCCTCTTCCCTGGACCGCAGTGGGGGCGTGCGGACCAGCCCTCTCATTCAGCTCCGAGGGCCTGGGCCCAGAGCACGGGTGAATCCCTTAAGAGGCCAGAGGCACAGAAAATAGGAGGGATACCGGCCGGGAGCCAACAGTTATTTAAGCGTCTAATTCATTCAATCATTCTTTATCCACGTGTCCATTTGGCAAATTCTCAGCTCCTCACTGTGCCTGTCCGTTGTTAGGTGCTGGGGACACACGGTGAGCAAAAGAAATCACGGCCCTTGTTCCCGCTGATCCTGCAGTCCAGTGGATGGAGCCCACAGGACACAGACCTGCCAGGTCGGTAACCTGACGTCCTTTAAACAGATAGGGAAACTGAGGCCTAGGACTGACATAACTTGTTCTAGGTCAAGCAGCAAGTATATGGAAGAATCAAACTTTGAACCTAGATCTTTAATTTTATACTGGCTGCAGTGAACCGTTAATAGTTCTTTTTTCCTAAAGGCCCATTAAAAGTTGTTTGGATGTACAGTTTATATGAAGTCATATGAACTGCATGCTTTATTTCTTGGATGTTTTTATATGGATTTATTTCTAGTTCACAATATCTGGGAGTGCTAAAAATATTTGATATTACAACTTTGCTTGAAGTTACTCTGAATGGTATTTTCCTTTCTCCTACTCACATATCTGGCTGTTAGGAAAGAAAAAAAAAATTCCTGATGGTTGGTCCACGCAGGGACACCCCGGTGGATTGAGGAATGTCTGGCTTTTCCTCAGCTCATTGATCTCTGTGGTAGCCACAGGCATCACCCAAAAGACCCCAAGAATGAAAGGCCTGATGTCTACAAGTTGCTGTTAGAGCAACTAGCAGCAGATGCTGCAGATCTCTGCAGATCACAGAATGCAGCTGCCTCACAAGTTTGTAAGGTAAACACCGGGGCCCTCTAAAACTTGATGGTACAAAGCTGATGGTTAAAGTTCCCCTCCATATATATATATATATATATATATATATATATGTAATTTTTTTACCTTCACATTTTGAAAAGGTATCTTTTTGGGAAGACAAGTACAGAAAGTATTAATAATATCTGTGGAAGTTCCTTAATTTGTACTTTTTTTTTAATGTTTATTTATTTTTGAGACAGAGAGAGAGCGAGCATGAGCGGGGGAGGGGCAGGGAGAGAGGACACAGAATCCGAAGCAGGATCCAGGCTCCAAGCCGTGAGCACAGAGCCCAGTGCGTGCGGGGCTCGTGCCGGGCTCCAACTCAAAAGCCGCGAGATCGTGACCTGAGCTGAAGTCGGACACTTAACCGACTGAGCCACCCAGGCGCCCCTTAATTTGTACTTTTATCAGTGTCTTGTACTTACCAGTACCTTATTTTTATATGTAGGCAATCCATAGAGGAAAAGAGACCCCATTTTAAAAAGTATTTCGGGTGTAAGAAATTTAGAAAGCCTGCCGTCAGATATAATTAGCTCTGCCACTATTTTAATTTTTAAAACTTTATTGAGATATAATGTACAAATGCACCCTTAATTTTCAGTGCACAATTCGATAAGTTTTGGCAAATGTATATACCCCGGTAATCAACAAACAGTAAGCACAATCAAAACAGAATATTTCTGTTATAGCCCCAAAAGTGTCTTCCTGCTGTTTTGAAGCCAATTCCCCTCCATCCCATTTAATTTTACATAGTTTTGTTGTTTAACGTTTCTTAAGTCTGTGTGTAAAAGAGGAGGATGAATAGGCATTTCTGATCTCAAAATCTAAGGTGAGGACAGGGGTGAATAACCGGAGGCTAGCGGCCGGAACGGAAAGTTCCCGGGGATGTGGCTCCCCACTCCTTAAGGACAGGGAGGGTCAGCCCCAGAGCCAGGGAGGGTGGTGGCCCGGTGAGCTGGCGCTCAGGAAGTGCCCTCTTCCGTGGACGGGCTCGCCCACGAGGTCTCCTCTGGTCCCGCAGGGCCCTGGGCGCACGCTGACTGTGCGGGGGCTGGCGCGCCCTTTGCTCTAAGTCCGGGTCAGGGCGCTGCCATAGCAACGGCCTGGACGCCCAGACCTTAGGCCGCCGCCGCCGCCGCCGCCGCCGGAGACCCGGCCATCTCCCGCTCCCGAAGGGTGGGGCGGCGGCGGCCCGGGGAGGCGGCCGGGGCCGGGTAGACGGGACCGCCCCCTCCTCGGATACCAGCTGAGGCCGCGGGTTTGCTTCCAAGCATGGTAAGTGAGAGCGGGGAGGTCGGGCTGCTGGCGATGTGGGACTGGGGGCGGCCGGGGCTCCCCGGGACTCCCAACTCCGTCACCACCCCTACGCTGCCTCCTCCCCGCAGCCCTTTCAGAAGCACGTCTACTACCCGCTGGGCAGCGGCCTGGAAGGACCCGACGCCCGCGCAGCAGCTGCCGCGGCGGGAGCGGCCACGATGGCCTGTGGCCCCCCCAGCGTGGCGTCGGTCCCCCTGCCCTTCTTCCAGTTCCGGCCGCGGCTGGAGAGCGTCGACTGGCGGCGGCTGAGCGCCATCGACGTGGACAAGGTGGCGGGCGCCGTGGACGTGCTCACGCTGCAGGAGAACATCATGAACATCACCTTCTGCAAGCTGGAGGACGAGAAGTGCCCGCACTGCCAGTCGGGGGTGGACCCGGTGCTGCTGAAGCTCATCCGCCTGGCGCAGCTCACCATCGAGTACCTGCTGCACTCGCAGGAGTTCCTCACCTCGCAGCTGCACCACCTGGAAGAGCGGCTGCGCCTGAGCCTGGCCGATGGCGAGCAGAGCAGGAAGCTCCTCACCAAGCAGGCCGGCGAGATCAAGTTACTCAAGGAAGAGTGTAAACGCAGGAAAAAGATAATCTCGACCCAGCAGCTGATGATCGAGACCAAAGCCAGCTATTACCAGGTGGGACGCTGCGTTGTGATTCCGAATCATAATCCAGTTTAACATCCTCGATTCCCACCTCGGTATTGAGAGTCCTTTCCTAGATCACTGATTTTTTTTCCCCCTTTGTGAGATTTTTACTGCAAATCAGAAGAAACAACATAGTTAAGCAAAATAGTAATTTTAACCAACAGCTGACATGGTTCGTTACCTTCTGTAGACAACCAGAGGATTAATAATTAAACAAGCAATGTTGTCTGTCGTGCTTTGCTGAAAGTCCTCTTTATAAACGCTGGCTGTTTAAGAAACTGTGTCCTCCCCCTAATTGATGTAATGAGAAATAAACCAGGTACAAATTGCTGTCGAGGTCTGGCCCCAGATGATCTGGAATGATTAAATTTGTGGGGCTTTTATTTCAAGATATTTTCAAGCTTGCTGAAAAGTTGTAAGAATAGTGCAAAGAAATTCATAAACCCCTCCCCCAGATTCTCCAGTTGTTAACATTTGCCACATTTGCTTTATTTTCTCATTCTATATATACATATTGTTTTTGAACCCTTGGCCAGTGAGTTCCAGACTCCTAAGTAGTTCAGTTTGCATATCTCCTAAGACCAAGAACACTGACTAATGTAACAATATTAGTGATATATAACAACAGTATTTGTTAATTGAACTGGTATTTAAAAAAATTTTTTTAATGTTTACTTTTGAGAGAGAGAGAGACACACACAGAGTGCCAGTGGGGGAGGGGCAGAGAGAGAGGGAGACACAGAATCTGAAGCAGGCTCCAGGCTCCCAGCTGTCAGCACAGAGCCTGACTTTGTGGGCTTGAACCCACAGACCACAAGATCATGACCCGAGCCGAAGTCAGAAGCTTAACCAACTGAGCCACCCAGGCACCCCTGAACATGTAGTATTTTAAGTATATTTTATGGGGCACCTGGGTGTCTCAGTTGGTTAAGCATTCTGCTCTTGATTTTCTGGCTCAGTGATGAGATCTAGCCCAGTGATCTAACCTGGGGTCTGCCTCTGTGCTGAGCATGGAGTCTGCTTAGGATTCTCTCTCTCCCTCTCTCTCTCTGTCTCTACCCCACTTGCATGTGTACTCTCTCTCTCTTTCTCTCAAAATAAATAAACATTAAAAAGTAAAATAAAATATATTTTATTAATGTAAGAATAGTATTAAAAAAATTGAAACCTCTTGCTTTTCTGTGTTTAATCTCTAACTTTTACAGGTTAGATATTGAGCTAAGATAAATATTGTAATTTTTTAGTATAATAGAAATCAGTTGTATATATTTTTTTATTGATTAGATGGAGAAAATGCAAAGGGTATCAACAATGTTTGATAAAGTTATCAGAGAAGCAACAGGCTGACAAGACTGATTTCATATCCTTACATTGTAGTCACTTTGGCTAAATATGAATTAAAAGGCCTCAGTGAATGGGCGCCTGGCTGGTTCAGTCAGTAGAGCATGTGACTCTTGATCTTAGGGTTGTGAGTTCGAGCCCCATGGTAGGAGTAGAGTTTACTGGGAGGAAAAAAAAGCCTCAGTGGACTTAGGTACTAGGGGCGTGAGTAAATGCAGAGAACTGGATGTAGGCACAGATTATGATGTGGTCATTAGTGCTTAGGACTGACCCAACAGGAGTCTTGAGAGAAGTGTACTTAAGATAGGTGAACAATTGGGACAGAATACTGTTAGAAAGGCTTAGTGTTTAGCCTTGGGTACACAACCCTGAGATATAATCCTCAAATGACACCTAATGTTGCTAATTGCCTATTTGTTTCATAAATGCCATGTACATATTTATAAATAGTGTTGATATGGCCTTTGATAAATACATCTATTAAACAACGAATAGAATAGGTTCTATTTAGACATTAAAAATAATTTAGCTTTGGTAGCAATCAGTGATATGTTAACAGCTATGACATACAGAAATTTTATGTTTATGAACATTTTTTCATTCTTTTAGTTACTATAGAAATAGCTGTTAGTAAAGATTTTCAAGTTTGAATGATACACATGAATAAAGGTAAGGGCTTCGTTTTATTTAATGACTGACACCTGCCAAGTTGGCCACTCAGCAGAGTCTCTGAATAACAGTGTTGGGTGTATGGCGTGCCCCAGTGTGACCATGTAGAGGTAGGATTGCCCAGACCATTTATTCCTACTTAGTGTGGTATAGATACACTCTGCTCTCTTAGGTGCCTTGCCATTGTCTCTTGATGGACTGAGCAGTGTGAGCCCTTTAGGGTGACAATTCCAGAGTTAGACTGTCTGGGTTTGAATCCTAACTATTCCACCATGCAAGTCAGTTAACATCTAGACCTCAGTTTCCTCATCTGGAAAATGAGAACATTAGTAGTAGGTATCTTTTAGGGCTGTTCTGAGAATTCCATGAACTAATGCACATGCAGCATAAGGAAGTCTCAGCAAATGGCATCTGACATGTGGTGTTGATTTCCACACTGGCTTCTTGGTAGTGAGCTGTGACTCCTCAGGATCTCTGCAAGGCCTCACGCCTTTCCTAGGAGGTGAATAGTGGTGGTACAGGAAGAAGGCCAGGGGTTGCAGTGATGATGCTGTAAGAAGCGGTGATTCAGGGAGGGGAAGTCAAGTCTGCTTCTAAGAATAGTTGGCACATAGGCCAGCTGGGGGTCCAAGATGTTATAAGTATTTCAACTCCAGGTTCGGACATGTGGGGATATTTGGCCTATGATAAGATTTATAGGAAGACAATTGATTTTGTTTAAATAGCTATTTGACTTTAGCCTGCAGTCATGAATTTGTGTTTATGGAGACCTCTAAAAGCTGGGGAAGTCTCATGGCCATGTGTAAAGGCCAGTGTGTGCCAATGATGTGGTTGTCAAATTATTTTTTTTAATGAAATTAAAAAATACCAGTGTATCATAACAGGACTTAGACTCATTTTAAGAACTTTTGTTTTCGCAGCTGGAAGACTCAGATTCCTGTCCATGCTTTAGCACTACAGGCAGATTTTGGAATCTATGTCAGTGAATTTCTGACCCTGGTTGCAGTTTTTCAGTGGAGATAGTGTTGGGGTAGAAAAAAGCATGCATTTTGGGGTGCCTGGGTTGCTCAGTTGGCTACGCATCTGACCAGCTCAGGTCACAATCTCACGGTTTGTGAATTTGAGCTCTGCGTTGGGCTCTTTGCTGTCAGCGCAGAGCCTGCTTCAGATTCTCTGTCTCCCCCTCTCTCTGCCCCTCCCCTGCTCTGTCTTTCAAAAATAATGAACATTAGAAAAACAAAAAGAAAAAAAAAAGCATGCGTTTTGCAGTCAGAGAGACATAGGTTAAAATATGCATCTTATAACGCTGTGACCCAATTCATTCCCCACACCCTTAACCAACCTCTGGCAACCACTGGTCTTTTTACTGTCTCTGTAATTTTGCCTTTTCCAGAATGTCATATGGTTGGTATCACTCAGGATTTAGCCTTTTCAGATTGGTTTCTTTTACTTAATAAAATGCACTTAATGTCCTTCCATGTCTCATTTATCTGGTCACTTACTGAAGAACATCTTGGTTGCTTCCAAGCTTTGGCAATTACGAATAATGCTGCTATAAACTGATACGTGTGCAGGTTTCTGTATGGACATAGGTAATCTAAGTGGCTGTATCATTTTGCATTCCCACCAGCAATGGGTGAGGGTTCCTGTTGCTCCACTTCCTTGCCAGCATTTGCTAATGTCAATGCTCTGGATTTTGGTGATTCTAATGGGTGTAGGGTGGTATCTCATTTAAATTTGCATTTCCCTAATGACACGTTATGTGGAGCATCTTTTCCTATGCTTAATTGCCATCTGTGTATCTTCTTTGGTGAGGTGTCTATTATAGTCTTTGGACTATTTTGTAGTTGTTTGTTTTCTTTTTGTTGAGTTTTAAGAGTTCTTTGTATATTTTGGGTAACAGTCTTTTATCAGTTGTGTGTGTTTTGCAAATGTTTTCTCCCAGTCTGTGGCTTGTCGTCTCATTTTCTTCACATTGTCTTTTGCAGAACAGAAGTTTTGAATTTTAATGAAGTCTTGTTTATCAGTTATTTCTCTTTAAAAATTTTATTTATTTATTTTGAGAGAGAGCGCATGCACACATGAGGGAGGGGCAGAGAGGGAGGGAGAGAGAGAATCCCAAGCAGGCTCCACACTGTGACATTGCGGAACCCTGTGTGGGGCTTGAACTCATGAACCATGCGATCGTGACCTGAGCCAAAATGAAGAGTTGTTTGCTTAACCAACTGAGCCACCCAGGCGCCCTCAATTATTTCTTCCATGGAATGTGTCTCTGGTGTTGAATCTAAAAAGGCATCATAGAGATCATCTAGGTTTTCTTCTGTGTTATTTTTAGGAGTTTTATAGTTTGGCATTTTACATTTAGGTTGGTGATCCCTTTGAGTTCGATTTTGTAAAGGATGTGAAGTCTGTGTCAACATTCATTTCTTTGTGGATGTCCAGTTTTTCCAGTACCATTGTTGAAGAAACTGTTCCATTGTATTGTTTTTGCTCCTTTGTCAAAGATCAGGTGGTGATATTTATATGGGTTTATTTCTTGGCTCTCTCTTCTGCTCCACTGATCTGTTTGTCTGTTCCTTGGACAATACCACACTGTCTTGATTACTGTAGCTTTATATAGTAAGTCATAAAGTCGAGTAGCATCAGTCCTCCAACTTCATCCTTCTCCTTCAATACCTCGTTGGCTATTTTAGGACTTTTGCTTCTTCATACAAACTTTAGAATCAGTTTGTCGTTATCCACAAAGTAACTTGCTGGGATTTTGATTAGGGTTGCATTGATTCTGTAGATCAACGTAGGGAAAATTGACATTTTGACAATATTGAGTCTTCTTATCCATTAACACAGATATTCATTTATTTAGTTCTTTGATTTGCTCTTCAGAACTTTGTAGTTTCCCTCCTATAGATATTTTACATGTTTTATTTTATTTTATTTTTTTGAGAGAGAGTGTGTATGCATATGAGAACACGAGCAGGGAAGGGGCAGAGGGAGAGGGAGAGAGAGAACCTTAAGCGGGTCCCATGCCCAGGATGGAGCCTGACTCTGGGCTTGATCCCACAACCATGAGATCATGACCTGAGCCAAAATCAAGAGTTGGACACTTTACCTGCTGAGCCAACCAGGTGCCCCTAGATCTCATACAAATTTTGTTGGAGAAAGGAAAGGATGAATGAATGAATACATAAGTATTCATTTTTGGGGTGCTAATGTAAAGGATGATGTGTTTTTAATTTCAAATTCTACCTTTCCATTATGGAATATAGGAAAGCAGCTGACTTTAGTATATTAACCTTCTATCCCACAACTTTGCTATACCTGGTTGTTAGTTCTGGAGTTGTTGTGGGTTTTTGTTTGTTTTGCCAATTCTTTTGGATTTTCTATAAAGACATTAATGTCATCTGCAAACAAAGAAATTCTGTATCTTCCTCCCTAATCTGTGTATTTGTTACTTCCTTTCCTTGCCTTATTGCATTAGCAAGGACTTCTAGTACAATGTTGAAAAGCAGCAGTGAAAAGGGTCTTCCTTGCTTTGTACCTGATCTTAGTGGGGAAGCTTTGAGTTTTTCCACCAAGCGTGATATTAGCTGTAGGTGTTTGTTGTAGCTAGTCTTTACCAAGTTGGGAAAGTTCCCCTCTTCCCTGGAGTTTTTAACTCTTAGACTCTTCCACTGTGAGCCTCCAGCAATTTGTCAATTACAGTTTAGGTTTTCCTACCCCTTCTTACCCTGAGTTCATGGCTTTTCTGTATTGTTCAAATAGTTCAAATATCTATTTTTTGATTTTAGAAATTAAAAGTCACAGTTTCCAGAAAGCCTCATCCTTTCCTTTCTCCAGTGCTGTGCCTGGCCCTAAAGCCCACACCGACATCTGAGTCCAGTGGGCAGGCCATGACATACTAAACTTGAGCAGTCATCAAGAGCAGAGAAAGCTGGAAAGATACTTTAAAGACTCCCCAAAATGCAAGGCCAAGAAATATGCCATAATGTTGGCTTTCTGGGAAAGAGACCCTGAACTTCTGATGCAGTTATACTGATTTGGAGTAAGCTATACTGCACATGAATAGAAGAACATGTTAGTAGCACAATGAAAATGAAACTGCAAAATCCAAACTGGAAGAAACTCTGTAGGACACGTGTTTAGTTTCTTCAGCAAAAGAATTGCAAAGATAAAAAAGAGATGGGGGGCCGGGGCGGTCTATAGACCAGAAGACAGTGGAGAGACATAATGAGCAGTTGCAGCATATTTGGATCCTGATTCAAAACAAACTATAAAATTTTTTTCTAAGAATGTCCTTTTAGAGGCTCCTGGGTGTCTCAGTTGGTTAAATGTGTGACTTCAGCTCCGGTCATGATCTCACAGTTCGTGAATTTGAGCCCTGCTTTAGGCTCTGTGCTGACAGCTCAGAGCCTGGAGCCTGCTTCAGATTCTGTGTCTCCCTCTCTCTGCCCCTCCCCCACTCACGCTCTGTCTCTCAAAAATGAATAAATGTTAAAAAAAATTTAAGAAAAAAAATGTCCTTTTAGAGATGGATTCTGAAATACTAACAAATGAAATATATAATATCCAGGTTTTAATTCAGGGTAATCCAGGAACAAAGATATAGATGAAACAAGTGGAACTTTTGCTTAAAATTTGAATCTGTGTTAAAGTGGAAAATAGAAATATTTGTGGATTTTTTTTCAGTAAAATTCATTTTAGGAGGCCAAGTATTTCTAAGCATGTGTTCAATGATTTATGAATGCTGGGCTCTGGGAATAATGCTATGAATAAGATAGACAAGAGCCCACACTGTCAGGAATGTGACATTCTAGAACCAAGAGGGATTGAGCAGAGAACAATAAACAAGTGAAGTGGCTAAACGTGGAAATAGTAACTGGTGAGACATGCAATGATGAAAGTAAGTGTGGTGGGACAGTGACTGGCAGGAGGGCCATCTGCCAAGGTCTTGTTGAGGATGTGCCCAGTGGGGAAGATGCTCCCGGAATGACTCCTGAATGTCAGGAAGGAGCCAGTGGGGGGAAGGTCTGGGCAAGGTTCAGGCCGGGCACGAGCTCATGCAGAGGCTGAATTTGGCCTGCTTGAGGGACAGAAAGAAGACTGGCATGGCTGGGGTATCTCGAACAAGTTGGTGACAGGCTGGGAACCAGCTGTGGAACAGGAGCAGCATCAGGGGTTCCTGCAGGCACCCAAATGGGCTACTCTGGCTGTCGGGAGATAGCTGTCACTGCCTTGTTCTCAGTTTGGAGAGAACACCCTGGTTTACAGTTGTCTTTTTAGTCCTGCTTTTAGTATCCCTTGCCAGGATGATATCTTTTGGGGGACTGTTCCCAAGAGGTGGTGCTTTAGGTACCCCAATTTTAATTGAAATTAGGTGGGAGAGCACTTGTTACAGACATTCATATTTGTTGCTGTCTCCTTTTCAGTGCCATTTTTGTGATAAGGCCTTTATGAACCAAGCTTTTCTACAAAGTCACATTCAGCGCCGCCACCCTGAAGATTCTCACCTTGGTAAGTCACGAGCTCAGCTTCACAGAGCTGTTTTCCTTTTGGTACCTTTCTCTATTTTCAGTGAGGCATGGTCCAGTGCATCTCTCAGTCCTTCTAAAAGTATCATAGTCTTTGTTCATTCATGAAATATTGAGCGCCTACTATGTGCCATGCACAGCACCAGGCCTGGGGCTATGGGCGCACACGAAACAGACCAAGTTCTGCCCTCTGGGGTCTTACATTCTGTTAGGAGGGGCAGAGGAAACACACTTAAATAAATGAGTGGTTCCTTTCAAACGGTGGCAAATGCAACACGGAAAATAAAACAAGAATGGGGTGGAGGTGGTCAGCAAAGTCTTCATGGAGGAGGCCTTATTTGATCAGAGACTGGATTGATGAGGAGGTCCCAGCCCGGGGAAAAGCTGGGGAATGAATATCCCAGACATGGGGAGCTCTGAGTGTCGGAGGTGTGAAGGGCAGGCAGCACAGCATGTTTGAGGAACAGAGAGAAGATGAGTGGAATAGAGCGAGCAAGGCAGTAGTGTGTGTGGGGACATTGGAAGGGAGGAGGCCAGGTCACGTGGGACATTGAAGGCCCGGGCCAGGAATGTGGGTAGCGGCTGGTGAAGAGCGTAGGGGCCGTGGTGGTGGAAGCAGGTGGAAGAGTGAGGAGGCTACTGGGGTAATGCAGGTGAGTGATGTGGCAGCAGGACCAGGACGGGATCAGGGAAGACCAGAGAAGTGAAGATGGAGAGGACGTGTGTTCCGCACAGAGCCCACAGACGTATGACTTAGCATGAGAACGAGAGATAAGAGAAAGACAGTCTTCGATTTTGTCCTATACATTTGGGTGAGTGGCAGTGACGTCTACTGAGGTGGGGACCTAGGGGTGGGAGGTGGGCTGAGGAAGGAAGGAGAATGAGAGTGTGTGTTGGTCAGGGTAAACCTGAGGCACACATACAAACGCCATGCGAGTGGAGATGCAGGGGCTCTGGAGGTCAAGGTGAGGCCCAGGGTGGAGATACAAATCCAGGAGTCGTTAGCAGAGCGGGGCTGGATGAGCTCACCTAGACAGAGAAGAGAAGGTGGCTAGGGGCCAGCCTCAAGGCTCTCCCAACATCAGGAGCTCAGGAGGAGCAGCCTAGTGGGTGAGAAATAGTTATGGAAGCAGGAGGGAGACCTGGGGAGTGTGTTGTCATGGAAACCAAGGGAAACAAGTGTTTCAGGAAGGAGGCAGTGACCAATTTATTGAATGTACCTGAGGCGTAGAGTGAGATGAAGACTGAGAATTGGTTATTGCTGTCACGATGGCTGTTGTTGACCTTGACATAGCAGCTTCAGTGGATTGGTGTGGACAAAAGCCCAAGGGGAGTGAGCTGAGCTGACAATCAGGTGAGCAAGTGGTCATGTTGTAGACATTTGCTTCAGTAACATTTGCTGGGAAGGACAGCAGAGACGTGAAGCATTGTCTGGAAGAAAATGTGGAACAAAGGGAAAATTTTTGTTTCATTTGATGCGGGAGATACAAAGATGTGTTTGGGTGCTGATATGAATTAACCATGTATAGAGGAGGAAAATAAGCAAGAGAGGGCAGGAGTTCGGTGGCTTATCAACTAGGTTTCCTGTTACTTAAATATTCTTAAAAATAAAAAGTACCAGGTCTATTTCTTCTTGCAGATCAAAGCATTCTGCAGATTGCCTACAGACTAGTAACCCACTGGAATTCTCATTATGATCTTAATGTTTTCATATCTAGATGTACGTACTCCTAACTTGTCACTAAGTACTTGCTTTCTGAAACCTCCCTTTTTTGCCAGTCTGTTTCCATTCCTGCCTATTTCGGACAAACAGATTGATTTAGGAAAATAGCTAAGGTTTGTGTAAACAATACGAATGGCATAAAATTCCACATGGAAGTCATGGACCGTTGATGCTACTTAGCAATATAGTGGAGAGATTGGGAAGGTTAAATAGTTTAATTAATCTACCATTCTTCCGTGTGAAACTGACCTTCTTTCTCTTCTGTTTCAGTATCTTATTCTATCTCATACTCGTTTCAGAGAGTATTTCGGACTCTGAAATGAGTATTATTTCTTCAGGTCATCTTTGAGATTCTGACTTTCCACTTTGGCTTTCATACCTTGCATGTCTACACTCACAGACACATGTACATCCATTCAGTCATGTGCACATCTTCATGTAAGTACATGTACATAAGTATCTTCCCTTCACTTGTTGCTTCCTTTTACAACCTTCTGCTACCTCTTTTTGGCCCTGTGAACAGTTTATGGCCCCAGTTTGCATCTTGAATGGCAGCCTCTGATTGTCTTAGCACTGATGGGGTTCTCAGGAGAATGTGGTGGGAACCAGAAAGATAGTGACCTGCCGTGGAAGCTTCCCTTCTCTCACCGAGACAGGCATCTCAAAGAAGAGCCCGGGATTATTCCTTGTCACCGTTATTATTCCCTGAATGGGCTCTCACACTGTCTCTGGAGGGTAATCCAATACAGTGGCCGAAATAATCTGCTGAAAGTAATTCAGTGCCCAGTAACACGATGGGCTGCGAGCAAAAATTGGATCATGTGGCACAAAAAAGTAATAATATCCCAAGTTGGAGCAGTTTCCTTTGTCTTTGTCATATCAATAAGACCCTGTAAGTTTCAGATAGGTTTCAGTAGAGGTGGTATTTTAATAAAATATTTCTGTTGCAACAGAGTATAAGAAAAAGGCACAGACTGATAAGCTCCAGAGTGAGATTGACATGCTGAAGGAGCAGCTGCAGCTCACCAAGTCTCAGCTGGAGGCTGCACAGCACGCCCATGCTGTCAGGTTCTCTAAGGTACGGTACTGAGTTCGGAAACGGTGGGATGGTGAGAAGGATCGGGATTAATTCCTTTTAAATGTTTGGTGGAATTCACCAGTGAAGCCATCTGGTCCTGGTCTTTTCTTTGTTGGGAGGTATTTGATTACTGATTCAATCCCCTTATTCATTGGTCTGTTCAGATTTTGTTTTTCCATGATTCAGTCTTGGTAGGTTGCATGTTTCTAGCAATTTATCCATTTCTTTGAGATGGTCCAATTTGTTGGCATATAATCATATGCATAGTGGGCTATTATAATCTTTTGTAATTCTATAGTGTCCGTTGTAATGTCTCCTCTTTCATTTATAATTTATTTGAGTCCTTTTTCTTTTCTTGGTTAGTCTAGCTAAGAGTTTGTTAATTTTGTTTATCTTTTCAAAAGCTCCAACTCTTAGTATTGTTCATCTTTTCCATTGTTTTTCTGTTCTCTATTTTATTATTTCTGCTCTAATCTTTATATTTCCTTCCTCCTGCTAACTTTGAGCTTAGTTGTTTTTTTTTTTTTTCTAGATCTTGAGGCATAAAGTTAGATTGTTTACTTGAGATATTTCTTTTTTTCTTAATGTAGACGTTTTTAGCTGTGAACTTTCCTCTTAAAACTGCTTTTGCCATATCCCATACGTTTTCGTATGTTGTGTTTCCGTTTTTGTTTATCTCAAGATCTTATTTACTTCCCTTTTGATTCCTTCTTTGATGCATTGGTTGTTCAGGAGTGTATTGTTTATTTTCCACATATTTGTAAATTTTCATTTTCCTTCTGTTGCTGATTTCTTCTTCTTTTTCTTAATGTTTAGTTCTGGGAGAAAGAGAGAAAGCACAAGTGGGGGAGGGGCAGAGAGAGAGAGAAAGAGACAGAATTCAAAGCAAGCTCCAGTTTCCAAGCTGTTCAGCACCGAGCCCAATGTGGGTCTCAAACTCATGAACCAAGAGATCATGACCTGAGCTGGTCTGTCACTTAACCAAATGAGCCTCCCAGGCTCCCCCTTCCTGTTACTGATTTCTAGTTGCATACAATTGTGGTCAGAAAAGATACTTGATATAAATTCAGTCCTCTTGAATTTGTTAAGACTTGTCATCTAATGTATGATCTATCCTGGAGAAAGTTCCACATGAGCTAAGCAGACTGTGTGTTCTGCTGGATACTATCTGTTGGATATTATATGTCTATTGGGTCCATTTGGTATGAAGTGTTCAAATCCTGGGTTTCCTTATTGACTTTGTGTCTGGGTGATCTATCCATTGTTGAGAGTGGGTATTAAAATCCCCTATGATTACTGTGTTGCTGTTTATTTCTCCTTTTTGTTCTGTTAGTATATGCTTTATAAATTTAGATGCTGCAATGTTGGATACATAAATATTTATAATTCTTATACCTTCTTGATAAATTGATCTCTATTATTGTTAAGTAACCTTTGTCTCCTGACATCTTTCTTTTTTTAACGTAGGCATTTACAGCTATAAATTTCCCTCTTAGCACTGCTTTGGTTTCTCTTTTTTTTTTTGTTTTTTTTTGTTTTTTGGTATGTTGTGTTTTAATTTTCATCCATCTCAAAGTATTTTCTAATTTCCCTAGTGAGTTTTTCTTTGTCTCATTGGTTGCTTAAGAGTACAGTGTTTAGGGGCGCCTGGGTGGCTCAGTCAGTTAAGCGTCCGACTTCGGCTCAGGTCATGATCTCGCGGTTCATGAGTTCAAGCCCCACGTCGGGCTCTGTGCTGATGGCTCAGAGCCTGGAACCTGTTTCAGATTCTGTGTCTCCCTCTCTCTCTGACCCTCCCCCATTCATGCTCTGTCTCTCTCTGTCTCAAAAATAAATAAGCGTTAAAAAAAATTAAAAAAAAAAGAGTACAGTGTTTAATTTTTTAAGTATTTGTGAATTTTCCAGATTTTCTTCTGTTATTGATTTCTGGCTTCATTCCACTGTGGTTGGGAAATACACTTAGCACACTTTCAATCTTTTAAAATTTATTGAGAGGGGAGCCTGGGTGACTCAGTCGGTTGAGCATTCTATTCTTGATTTCAGCCCAGGTCATGATTTCATGGTTCATGAGATTTGAGCCCCGCATCGGGCTCTGCACTGACAGTGGGGGAGCCTGCTTGGAATTCTCTCTCCCTCTCTCTCTGCCTCTCCCCCTTCCCTCAAAATTAATAAATAAACTTAAAAATAAATAATTAAAATTTTTGAGACTCTTTTGTGACCTAACATTTGCTCTCTCCTGGTGAATCTTCCATGAGCGTTTAACAAGAATGTATGTTCTGCTGCTCTCGGGTGTTCTGTATATGTCAGACTAAGTTTGTTTATTGTGTTCAGTCTGCAGTTAGGTAAAAAAAAAAAACAACAAAAACAAAACAAAACAAAAAAACCCAAAACTGAAGGTCATTGAGAAATCAAAGGCTGATTGACTAGACATGAATTTAGCTTGTATAAATAGGAATTTGTGTTTTGGGAGTGAGATGGGGCTACTCTATCCAAATTGATACAGTATTGAGAATGGTTCTTCTGCTCAATAGACGTTTTCTTTTAAAGGATGTTTACATTTTACATATTGCATATCTACTATACAAGTTCATAGATCACCGAACTCTTGAGACTTTGGACCTCTGTGTTTGTATTTTAAGAGGTGTAAGGATGAAAGGATGCCATGTGCTGTTTTTGGTTTGGAAAAATCGCTGTGGACGTTGCCATTATATGAAGTGCTATTGCACACCTAACTGATACACTCAATACTAGCTGGAGCTATGTCCATTTATTTAAAATTTTGCACATGTCATTTATTTAAAATTTTGCTTCATATAGAACTTTTAAAACCATGCATTCAAATAATTTCAGGAATATGAAATGCAGAAAACAAAAGAGGAAGAATTTCTGAAGTTATTTGATAGATGGAAAGAAGAAGAAAAGGAGAAACTAGTTGATGAAATGGAAAAAGTCAAGGAAATGTTTATGAAGGAGTTTAAAGAATTGACCTCCAAGAATTCAGCATTAGAATATGTAAGTATTAAACCAAGTACTCCTCATAGTATTGGTAGGATTGTTGCCTTGAGAGGTAACATTAGAATGGCATTATGGCCAGTGGATCTAGAAATCACTTTATTGTGCCTTGGTCCAGACAGCCCCTTTCTTGAGAGTCCTGAGGGAGCTTGAGACATACAGAAGACAGAGCAAGTCAGAAAAGTCATTTCTTTGAAAGTGGGAGCTTTGGCTCCAAATGCATGTGCAGAACACTTGGTACATTTGAGGGGCTCCTGGCTGGCTCAGTCGGTGGAGCATACAATGTTTAATCTCGAGGTTGTGAGTTCAAGCCCCATGTTGGGAATAGGGATTAACTAAAAAACTAAAGATTATGGGGCGCCTGGGTGGCTCAGTCGGTTGAGCGTCTGACTTCAGCTCAGGTCATGATCTCACAGTCCGTGAGTTCGAGCCCCACGTCGGGCTCTGTGCTGACAGCTCAGAGCCTGGAGCCTGCTTCAGATTCTGTGTCTCCATCTCTCTCTGAACCTCCCCTGTTCATGCTCTCTCTCTGTCTCAAAAATCAATAAAGGTTAAAAAATTTTTAAAAATAAAATAAAATAAAATAAAATAATAAAGATTAAATAAATGTTAAAAAAAAAAAAAAAAGAACACTTGGTACATTTGGTACCCTTGGTCAGATCATAGAAGAGGGTCTCTGTTTCCTTAGCTCGTTAGGATAGCCAATAAGCCATAAGCCTCCTCCCTGAATTCTGAAGCTTTCTAAGTTCCAAAGGAACTTTCTGGAAAGACTGACACAGATCACCTATGTGGAAGAAGAAAGCCAACCCACAAAGACAGAAGTAGAATTTTTTTTGCCAGGTCCCTTCCTGGCCGGTGGGAAGGACAGCTGTTCTGAGCAAGCAGAATGTAACTAAATGAGTCTTCATCCCCTATAGGAGCAGTCTTGTTCCACACTGCCCTGGTCACATGCATAGACAGAGACGTGGCTTGCTGGGCTGGGACCTTAACCTCTGTGACAGTGATCGCTGTCCTCCAGCGAAGAATGACTTGAGCTGGATGGGCAGCCCAGTCCCGGGTCACCCTTGGGGAAAGGAAGCAAGATCCTTGAGCTCCCTCTAGGGGCCAATAAGTTTTACAAACTAAAATGGAAAGATATTTTTGGAATATGGCTCAAGGCCTTCTCTAAAGCGCCTTGAACTCTTGCATAGGGGTAGGGAAACCACAACCTGTGAACCGAATCTGACATACCACCCATCTTTGTATGGCCAGTGAGCCAAGAAAGGTTTTAATATTTCTAAATGGTTGAAAAAGGTCATAAGAAGAATATGTCACAACACATAAAAATTACATGAAGTTTACATTTCTGTGTCCATAAGTTTTATTGGCATACGACTACATGTGTTCCTTTACACTTTGTCTGTGGTGCTTTTGTGCTGGAGCCGTACAGGTGAGTGATTATCACCAAGGTCTTATGTGTCTCCCGAAGCCAGAATACCGTCTGGCTCTTTACAGAAAATTTGCCAGCCCCGCCATATCTTTATAAAGCAAACATGGCAAAATGTTAACAATTGGTCCAAATGGGTGTTCATTATATTATTTTTTCAACTTTTCTTTTTCCTTTTTTTTTTTTTAATTTTTATTTATTTTGAGAGAGTGCACAAGCACTAGCAGGGGAAGAACAGAGAGAGAATCTCAAGCAGACTCCATGCTGTCAGTGCAGAGCCCAATGCAGGGCTCAATCTCATGAACTGTGAGATCATGACCTGAGCCGAAATCAAGAGTCAGTTGCTCAATCAGCTGAACCACCCAGGTGCCCCTCAACATTTCTATAAGTTGTAATTTGCAAATAAAAAGTTGAAAGGGAATAAATTTGGATGGTTCACTGTGTCTTTTTTGTAGGGCTACAACTTCCTGTTGGTTCAGTCATTCCATATCACCTATCCTTGGTTGTTGTTTCTAAGCATCAGAACACCTAGGCAGTAATTTTTCTATCCGTGGTTTCTTTTTCGACCCCTGCACCAGGGACCTTTCCTGAACTCCTATCTGTGGTTCAAAGTGGGATGCCGTATAACCCACTGGTGGATTGCGATACTAACCAATTTAAGACTGGCTTCTCACATCTTCTTCATCAAGGCTGTACTCATTTTTCCCTTTGTGATAAGCTGCTAATTAGAGTTCTTTTGCCTAAGGTTCCATCCAGGATCCTGCCCCCAGCTCCCTGCTCCCGGGATAATTTTAATAGTGGATTGGGACTTTTCCCCACATAGGGCTTTTTTACTACTCCTACCTTTTTTGGGGGGTGGGGGGTAAAAAGATGGCTTTATTGAGATATAGTTTCTATACCATAAAATTCACCCACTTAGAGTACACAGTTTGGTAGTTTTTAGTATGTTCACAGGGTTGTGCATCCATCCTCATAGACGTTTTGGAATATTTCATCACCACGAGAAACCTTGTGCCCGTTGGCACTCCCTCCCCCAAGCCACTGGCAACCACAGATCTGCTTTCTGTCTCTGTGGATCTGCCTATTCTGGACGTTACGTGTGAATTGAATCATACAATATGTGATCTTTTGTGAGCAGCTGCTTCCCAGTTAGTATAATGTTTCTGGGATTCATCCACGTCATAAGGATGTATATACATCACTATTTCATTCCTGTAGTTGCCGCATGATTTTCCATTCCATAAATATCGTATTTCTTTTTCTTTTTTTTTATGTAGAGTTTCAGATTGTTTTTTAATTTAACTTTATTTTTTATTTTTTAAAATTTGCGTCCAAAATAGTTAATATATAGTGAAGCAATGATTTCAGTAGATTCCTTAATGCCCCTTACCCATTTAACCCATCCCCCCTCCTACAACCCCTCCAGCAACCCTCAGTTTGTTCTCCATATTTATGAGTCTCTTCTGTTTTGTCCCCCTCCCTGTTTTTATATTATTTTTGTTTGCCTTCCTTTATGTTCATCTGTTTTGTCTCTTAAAGTCCTCATATGAGTGAAGTCCTATGATTTTTGTCTTTCTCTGACTGACTAATTTCACTTAGCATAATACCCTCCAGTTCCATCCACGTAGTTGCAGATGGCAAGATTTCATTCTTTTTGATTGCTGAGTAATACTCCATTGTGTATGTATGTGTGTGTATATATATACATACATATATATATATATACATATATATATGGTATATATATATACCACATTTTCTTTATCCATTCATCCATCGATGGACATTTGGGCTCTTTCCATACTTTGACTATTGTTGATAGTGCTGCTATAAACATGGGGGTGCATGTGTCCCTTCGAAACAGCACACCTGTATCCCATGGATAGATGCCTAGTAGTGCAATTGCTGGGTCCTAGGGGAGTTCTATTTTTGGTTTTTTGAGGAACCTCCATACTGTTTTCCAGAGTGGCTGCACCAGCTTGCATTCCCACCAACAATGCAAAAGAGATCCTCTTTCTCCACATCCTTGCCAACAACCATGAATATCGTATTTCATTTGTCTGTTCATCAGTTGACAACATGTGGGTTGTTTACCCATTTTTATTTAGCTATAGATGGTTTTTAAAATTATTATTATTTTTTAAGTTTATTTATGTATTTTGAGAGGGACAGAAACAGCATGAGTGGGGGAGGGGCAGAGAGAGAGAATCCCAAGCGGGCTCCGTGCTGCCAGCCCAGAGCCCAACGCAGGGCTCAAACTCATGAACTGAGAGATCATGAACTGAGTGGAAACCAGGAGTTGGATGCTTAACTGACTGAGCCATCCAAGTGCCCCTAAAATTATTAATTATAATAGACTTCATTTTTTTAGAATAGTTAAGCTTACAGAAAAATTGAGCATCCAGTACAGAAAATTTCATGTAACACCCCCCTCTCCTACCCTGTACAGTTTTCCATCTTACTGACAACTTAGTCTGGTACATTTGTTACGGTTGATGAGCCAATACTGATATATTAGTATTAATTAAACTCCATACTGTGGTTCCACTTCTTTAGCTTTTACCTAATGTCACTTTTCTGCTCCAGGGTCCTCTCCAGGATACCACATGATATTTAGTTGTCACACCTCCTTAGCTTGTCTGAGACAGTTTCTCTGACTTGTTTTCAGTGACCTGGACAATTTTGAGGAGTACCTTACTTGTCAGTAGGACGCCCCTCTACTGGAATTCACCCAGGAGTCTTCTCTTGGTTAGACTGGGCTTATGGGTATGGGGGATGAAACCCTCACTGATAAAGTTACAGTTTTCATCACATCATCTGAAGGGTAATACTCTCTTCATGATTAATGGTTGTTGGTGTTGACCTTGATCACCCGGCTCAGGTTGTGTCGGTCAAGTTTCTCTGCTGAGAAGTCAGCCTCCACCAATTTCACACTGTACTCTTTGAAAAGAAGTTGCTGTGTTCAGCCCAGATTTAAGCAGGGGAGCGATGCTCCCCACCCTTTTGTTTCTTCAGTTAACGTATTACCTTCTGTGATTTTTCTGAGGGTTTTTTACCGCTGCTAACTTTAGGAATAACATAACAAGCAATAGGTAAAATTAAAACATGTTGTCCCTAATGGGTTTATGGATACAGTTGCACGATGATGGTGGCCTCACCACTCAATTGTCATGAGAACCTGGGCACCTGGCTGGCTCAGTCAGTCAAGCATCTGACTCTTGGTTTCGGCTCAGGTTATGATCTCACAGTGCATGAGTTCGAGCCCTGCATCGGGCTCCATGCTGACAGGGTGGAGCCTGCTTGGGATTCTCCATCTCCCTCTCTCTCTCTACCTCTCCCCTGCACATGCCCCCCTGCCTTCACCGCCTCTCTCAAAATAAATAAATAAGTAAATAAATAAACATTAAAAATTGTATTTATATTAGGAATACAAATAAGTAAAAAAATAAAAATAAATAATCATAAGAACCAGCTGCACTCAGTTCCTCTGTTCCTGGACACTGTTGTGTGCCCATCAGAAATTTTAAGACCCATTGTATAAGATTAGAAAGTTAGGTTGTCCTTTCTGTTGCAATCACCCTGTACATATGCTGTTGGAAAAACTGGAAAGCAGCAGAAAGAAAACCGGAAAACCAGTAGGTGGGAGAAGGAGAAAGCACAACAAGCATCTAGTAAGGATAGTCGGATTTAAACGTGGCTACATGTTGGGGCGCCTGGGTGGCTCAGTCAGTTAAGCATCCGACTTCGGCTCAGGTCACGATCTCACAGTTTGTGAGTTAGAGCCCCACGTCAGGCTCTGTGCTGACAATGTGGAGTCTGGAGCCTGCTTCAGATTCTGTGTCTCCCTCTCTCTGCCCCTCCTCTGCCCCTGCTCTCTCTCTCTCTCTCTCTCTCTCTGTCTGAAAAAAAATAATAAACATTAAAAAAAATTAAATGAAAATAAAAGTGGCTACATGTTCCCCAATTTTATTTGTGTTCAGTCTTTTAAAAGTATAAATATCTGCACCAGTGAGTTTGCATTTATTTTCTTTCATAGCAATTGTCAGAAATCCAGAAGTCCAACATGCAGATCAAGTCCAATATTGGCACATTAAAAGACGCACATGAGTTTAAAGAAGAACGTCCTCAGTATCCCCAAGATTTCCAGAATGTGATGCAACTTCTTGATAGTCAGGTATGTGCCAGTGGCCAGTAACTGCAGCTGGGGCCTGATTTTTCTTCCTGAAGCAGTTTACAGCAAGCATTTCCTACAAAAAAAGGGTTTGTCTCTTCCCATGACCATGAAGCTAGTTCTTTTCTTCTTGTCTCCTAATACACATATAATTAATCATAGCCGTTCATTAGATGCTTGTTGATTGACTAACAGATGCAGATATAGACTAGTTGGCAAAACTATTTCATTTTTGGCTAACACAGTATCAACTTGAATTGTGTGGGATTACCTTAGAGTTTATTTTTCGTATTTCAGAGGTAGGTCCCTGCTGTCAAAAGGCCTAGAAAGGCATAATGAAGCACTAACTTTATTTTTAGAGCTGAAATATCTGGCTGCATTGCTATACTGATGGTCTTCTTCATTTATGAAACCTAATTACAGGCATGTGGAAAGTGGCGTCCATAATCAGCACAGTTGTCATTCTGGCAATTTTCACCCTCCTGGTTTAGGGGAACATTGCTTTTTACCAGGAAACAAATGGAGATTAAAGTTTATGAATTTAGGATTTTGTTGAAAAAAATATTTGCAAACGACATATTGGATAAAGGATTAGTATCCAAAAACTATAAAGAACTTACCAAACTCAACACCCGACAAACAAAGAATCCAGTGAAGAAATGGGCAAAAGACGTGAATAGATACTTTTCCAAAGAAGACATCCAGATGGCAACAGACACATGAAAAGATGCTAAACATCACTCATCATCAGGGAAATACAAATCAAAACCACATTGAGATACCACCTCATACCAGTCAGAGTGGCTAAAATTAACAACTCAGGAAACAACAGATGCTGGTGAGGATGTGGAGAAACGGAACCCTCTTGCATTGTCGGTGGGAACGCAAACTGGTGCAGCTGCTCTGGAAAACAGTGTGGAGGTTCCTCAAAAAATTAAAAATAGAACTGCCCTACGACCCAGCAATAGCACTACTAGGAATTTATCCAAAGGATACAGGAGTGCTGATGCATAGGGGCTCGTGTACCCCAATGTTTATAGCAGCACTTTCAACAATAGCCAAATTATGGAAAGAGCCCAAATGTCCATCAACTGATAAATGGATAGAGAAGATGTGGTTTATATATACAATGGAATACTACTTGGCAATGATAAAGAATGAAATCTGGCCATTGGCAGCAACATGGATAGAAGTGGAGGGCATTATGCTAAGTGAAATAAGTCAGTCAGAGAAAGACAGATATATGTTTTCACTCATGTGTGGAACTTGAGAAACTTAACAGAAGACCATAGGGGAAGGGAAGGGGAAAAAATACTTACAAACAGGGAGGGAAACCATAAGAGACTGTTAAATATAGAGAACAAACTGAGGGTTGATGGGGAGAGGAGAAAATGGGTGATGGGCATTGAGGAGAGCACTGGTTGGGATGAGCACTGGGTGTTGTATGTAAGCGATGAACCACGAGAATCTACCTCCCCAACCAGGAGCACACCATACACACCGCGTGTTAGCCAACTTGACAATAAATTATATTAAAAAATATATACATATCATTTTAAAAAGTAAGCGTATTTTTGGAATACAGACCACTGCCACTGTTTCTTACGCTGCTGCTCACGTCTTGCCTCTCTCCCCGGCCATTGGCCTTCCACCGTGCAGCCAGGCCGGCCACGTCACTGTGCTGTCTTATCCTCCCACGGCTCCCCATTCTTCACAGAGCCAAGTCTGGAATCCTTAACCAGCAGCCAGAGTCCCTGAGGATCTGGACCCTGTGGTATCCCACACTGTTCTCGGCTTTACCTCAACGCTCCCAGCTGCACCAAACAGCTCATGGGTCCCAGGAGACAGCATTCTGTTGTTCTGCTTTTGCCCTTGTGGCTTTCTTTGTCACACACCTCTCAGTTTTCAGGACCTGCGGCTTAATTCTTCAGCTGGGGCAGCACCTCTTCTAGAGAGTTCTGGACCTCTGGGCTATTGCATTCGGGTAGCTCCCTCAAGCAGAGGTCCTGAGAAGGTCGCTCACATGCACCTTATGGGGGGGCTATCTATTGTTAGGTCCACTTTCCTCCTATTCAAGGCAGAGTGTGTCCCTCAGTCCTCGCCCACCCGGCCACGACAGCCCAGTGAGGCCCCTGGCATGTGGTAGGGGACTGCAAATTGTGTCTTGTATTGAACTGTTGACAGTTGCTCCCTGTGAGCTGGGCTCAGGAATTGAAGGACCTAATTATGAATCCCAAAGTCCCACCTAAAATTATTTTGTTTCCTTCCTGTGAGCTGTGTTGTCAGGTCAGAACCCAAGGCCTCAGAAGCCTTGGTGTTTCTTGGGGCACCTGGGAGACTCAGTCAGTTGAGTACCTGACTTTGGCTCAGGTCATGATCTCACAGTTCGTGGGTTCAAGCCCCACATTGGGCTTTGTGCTGATAGCACAGAGCCAACTTCGGATTCTCTGTCTCCCTCCCACTTTCTCTGCCCCTCCCCATCTTGCACTCTCTCTCTCTTAAAGATAAATAAATAAACATTAAAAAAAAAAAAAAGAAACCCTGGTGTTTCCTTTTAGCTCCTTTGACTGCCAAACTAGCACCTATTTTTGAAAACAAAATTTTATTGGAACATAGCCATGCCCACCCATTTATGTATTATCTAGTGGATGTTCTCCTACTGCTGGTAGTGGTGACTGAGTCCTTTGGCCCCAGAACCTAAAATATTTACTATTAGTCCCTTAAGAGAAAATGTTTGCTGACCCCTGCCTTAGAGTTTAAGATGATAACCACGTGCAAATGTATTTAGACACTTTTGAACGTCTGTAATCTAAAAAATGCTTGCTAAAATTTTACCAAGTAGGTAGTTGGGTTCCAGAGGTACTCACTACAAAGGAAGTTTCCATTTTGAGTCAATTTTATTGCACATAAATTACTGTTGTTTTACTGTGTCGTAGGAAAGCAAGTGGACCGCCCGAGTTCAAGCTCTTCACCAAGAACACAAGAAAGAGAAGGGTCGGGTAAGACTAAGAAGCCAGGGTCTGTCGGTGGGTCATTTTTTAAAAGAATATATGTTTTTTCTCTATGGCGAAGGTAGTGTTTATCTGCTTAACAAATTTTATGGAGAAATGTGTGACAGAAATGAAAATTATAATTTCTACACCAATGATAACCACTGCTAACTACTTCGTTGTAACTTCTTTTGGTCTGTTTTCTGTGCCATAAATGTAGCATTTCTGTATGTTTTGAAACCCATACTTAGGGTCTTACAAATTTTGAATCATGCTTTATCACTGTGTACACTTCTCACTTAATAGATTGTAAACTTTCTTCTGTTTTTTTGGGGATTTGTTGTTTTTTTAACATTCTTGTGTGTGTGTGTGTTTTAATTGTTTATTTGCTTTTGAGAGAGAAAGAGAGACAGAGAACCAGCAGAGGAGGGGTAGAGAGAGGGAGACACAGAGTCTGAAACAGGCTCCAGGCTCTGCACTGTCAGCACAGAGCCTGATGCAGGGCTCAAACCCATGAACCATAAAATCATGACCTGAGCCGAAGTCTCAACCAACTGAGCCACCCAGGCTCCCCATTATTCTCGTGTTTTTAAAAATATTCTTCAAAATCATAATTTTTTTAATGGCTATAGAATGATCTTGTAGATGTATCGTAAGTTATTATTAATCATTCCTTTATTGCTGAACCCATCGTTTCTGATTTTTTCACATTGCACGTCAGTAGTCTAAATAATCTTTAATTTTATTAAAGATAATTTAATTTGGGGCGCCTGGGTGGCTCAGTTGGTTGAGTGTCTGACTTTGGCTCAGGTCATGATCTCACGGTCCGTGAGTTCAAGCCCCGCGTTGGGCTCTGTGCTGACAGCTCAGAGCCTGGAGCCCGTTTCGGATTCTGTGTCTCCCTCTCTCTCTGCCCCTCGCCTGTTCATGCTCTGTCTCTCTCTGTCTCAAAAATAAGTAAACATTAAAAAAATTAAGAAAAAAATAAAGATAATTTAATGTGAACAATTCTTCCATTTTAGTGAAAACAGTTTGATTATAATACTGCCTTTCAGCTGAGTACATCCCAAATTTAAGCATGATTGCACTGGTGCAGAAAATCTAAAGTACTTTTATTTGAAACAGGAAAACTTGGATCTATCTTTTCACTTCATATGTACGTTGTAGCCCTGTGTCTGCTGTGTCTTAGTCGGTTTGGCTGCTATAACAAAATACGGTAGACTGGGTGGCTTACAAACAACAGATATTTATTTCTCATAGTTCTGGGGCTCTAGGGATTGAGCAGAGAGTTTGTTAAAGTGAGGTCATGGCTGCGTGTAGGTGTAAAGCCCATGTTGATTTCTCCAGCCTAAACTACCCTCTGAGCTCCGGATGAGATAGCCAGCTTTGTACTTGGTATCTCCTCGGGCTTCCCAGGTGTCATATGTCTCAGATGAGGTGCTCGGGCTCGTCCCCAGATGTGGTTTTCTGTTGTTCAGTGGCATCCTGGTCTGAGCAGTCAGGAGCACGCCTTGAGCCGTGTCTCCCTCAGCACCCAGCGCGGGGGTATCAGCAGGGCCTGCCGCGTGTCTCATATCCACGTTCTTCTGTCCATTTCCATTGCTCCTACCCTCCACCGAGCCCCCGCCATTTTGAAAAGGACCCTGTAACTGGTCTCCCAGTTCCAACCTTCCCTTTTCCCAGTTTGCTCTCCAAGGAGCAGACAAGACCATCTGGCTGCTGGCCACCACCTGCCACCTCATCCCGGATCCTCTCTCCGAACCTACACTTTCTGACCACAATCGCCTTCGGGACACTTGTAGAACGTGCCAGCCTTTTTCTCTTCACACAAGGTCTTTGCTGCTGGGACATCCTTCCATTTGCTCTTCACATGGCTGTCCTTCCCCTCTGTATTAGTGTTCTGTGCCTCGTAGCAAATTACCAGCAATTCATCTTCTCCAAGTGTCCGTGAGCACAGGCCTGGTGGTGTCCTGTGCTCGGAGTCTCACAGCTGCATTTGGGACGTGGGCTTGGCTGCTTTCTCATCTGGGGCTCAGGGTCATTCCAGGCCCGTTCAGGTTATTGGCAATATGCAGCTCCTTAGGGTTAACAGTAGGATCAGGACCCTTAGTTCCACAGCTCACTACCCAGCTGTCGACTTTTTCAAGGCCAGCAGGAGAGAGGCGCTCGCCTGACTAAGGCCCGTGCAGGATAATCTCCCTTTGCATTAACTCAGAGTCAGCAGATTAGGGACTTAAAAAAAAAATTTTTTTTTAATGTTTATTTTTGAGAGAGAGACAGAGAGAGCCTGAGCAGAGGAGGGGCAGAGAGGGAGGGAGACACAGAATCCAAAGCAAGCTCCAGGCTCTGAGCTGTGAGCATAGAGCCCAACGTGGGGCTCAAACTAATGAGCCATGCATGACATCATGACCTGACCCGAAGTCGGACGCTTAACCTGCTGAGCCACCCAGGCGCCCCAGACTGGGGGCTTTAAATGTATCTGCTAAGTCTCTTCACGTTTGCTGTCTTGTGTTGGTTAGAAGCACATCTCAGACTCTAACCAGCTCATGTCTTCGAGTCTGCTCTTGCTGCTATAACAAAATACCATAGACTGGGTGGCTTTAAACAAGGGACGTTTATTTCTCACTGTTCTGGAGGCTGAGAAGTTGCACAGTCAGGGGGCCGGCTCAGTTCCTGGTAAGAGCCCTGTTGCAGATGCCTTGTCACTGTGTCTTCATGGGGCAGGGAGAGAGCAAGAGATAGCTCTCTGGTTTCTTTTAAGAGCACTAATCCCATCATGAGGACCCTACCCTAATTCATCCAAACCTAATCACCTCCCAAAGGCCCCACCTCCTAATACATCACGTGGGGGATTAGGGCTTCGACACATGAATGGAGGGGCGGACACAAACATTCAGTTCATAACTCTACCAAGAGAAAGGTTTTACGCAGGGTGTGTAGTCTGGGGGTACAAACTTGAGGGCCATTTAGAATTCAGCCCCCCTCTTGCCTTAGCTTACAAGTCATCTGACACCATCTAAGTAGGTAGCCTCCTCCCTTACGGTTCCCATCATGTCATAAGTGTAACTCTGATTGCCGTTTCACATAGTTAGATTATTTATTCACTTGTTTACTGTCTCTGATCGGATCACTAGCCCTGCGAGGGAGGGACTCTGCCTATCTGGTTCTCTGTTGTATTCCCAACGTTGACTAACCTAAAGTGTGATTGGCATTCATTAAATATTTGCCGAATGAATGTGGAAGGTTGCTAGTCGGCCAACAAGGAGATCATTCAACCTTGTTATGGATGGAGGAATGCTGATTGGAGGGGTCAGAAGAGCAGGGTTGAAAGAGTCATCTGTTGGTATGAGCACAGGCCCCTGGTATGAACCCGGGCCCCCTTAAACTCAAGGCCATGCTGGTCTACCTTGTTGCCCTGCTCACCTGTCATGCTTCAGGCACTGAGTCAGCTTGAGAGAAGAGGCAGTGACAACTTAGAGCGGTTGCTTTTCTGGGAGAATGTTCTAGCTTCCCTTCAAGATGCTCTAAGGTAGTAGTTCCTAACCAGGATGCACTTCAGCATGACCAGAGGCTCTTTCCCAAAATACTCTTGCCCAGCTCCACTCAGTGAGATTCTGATTTAGTCTAGGATGGTTTCTGTTTTGGATCCATGGTTTGAACAACTGCTCTTATGATTTGAGGTTCAACTCTTGTCCTTCAGGACGTCTTACAGCGTTGGTATCTAGGGACAGAATTCAGGCCTCCTTTCGAATGCGGATGGTGTTTAGTCCTTGCTCCTTTAAAGCCTCCTGTGCTCCAGACCGTTGTAGGAGTTCCGGTGGCCCTCCGGCCAGAATAGAGTGCAGGTTGCAGAGTTGTACTCTTGGCCACTGCGAGGCGTGATGGAAAGATGGACTGTTGGTGGTTTGGTGGAGGGAGGAGAGGCCTTCCCTGGTTCCGAGTCGGCTGAGCTGCCCCAAGTATTGGGAGTGTGGAGAGTCTGTGTTGCCGCTAGGCTACGCTGCTCCATTGTCTGTTGGTTTTGCCTGTTCAGAAGCTGCTTTTCTCCTTCCTTAACTTCTCTTAAACCCTAACAGAGGGGAGAATTCAATCAGGTTTAGTAATCTTTGCCTGAGACCTAACTATTAATTATTCCACATGATTGCTGCCTACTGTTCCTACAATGCACATATTGTATTTCTCTGTTTAAGGGAAGTTGTGATTGCCAACTTTTTATTGCTTTACCTAGGCCTCTTGGCAGCTCTTTGTTTTTTTTTTTTTAAATAACATTGGTAGGAGTTCAAAGGGAGTCACAGATAAACGATGGCATGCGCTTTTGACCCGACAGAAGACTGTAGAGCTTGGGAGGTTGTATGGTGGTCACATAACAAAAGGAAAGGAGGACAGAGTACTGTGTTCTGGTAGAGAAAAGAGCATAGTGCTTGGAATGGTAGGAGGTCACAAGAAATGGGCTCAAGAGCTCCAACTTTCTGAAATAATCTGTGGCTGTCCCTTGCTTAGACTGTTCTCTCAGCAGACTCTTTTCTGGGCTTTTCTAGTCCATTCTCAATTCCAATATCAAAATGTTGCCAACCCTTAGCTTGTCCTGTGTCTCCATCTTCTGGGAGTCTGGACGGACTCTACATGTTGTTGATCAGAAACTCCTACCCAGACCCCTGGACATTTTCACTGGCTTTTCCTTCTATTTTCCAGCTCAGCATTTCCCAGACTGCTTTGGGGCACTCTCCTCATGGTCTGTAGAAAATGTGGGGAAGGTTGTTGGCAGTGTTCTCCTGGGGGAGGTTCTTGGCATCTGCTAGGACACGAAAGGTTCTTCTTCATCCTTACTCAGGAAACCTTTTCCACTTGGTTCAACCCAGTGCTTGTCTCACCTTCTCTGGGCACAGAGCACTCCAGTGGGAAGACCATGCAATGTATTGAGAGAGAGCATTAACTTGTTGTTGTTGTTTTAAATGTAAATAGATTTTTTTAGAGCAGTTTTAAGTTCACAGCAACACTGAGCAGAAAGCACAGAACGTTCCCAAATACCCCTTCCCCCCTCTATACGCACAGCCTCCCCCATTATCAACATCCTGCACCACGGTGGTACCTGTGTTGGAATTGCTGGGCCTACATTAACACATCATTGTTACCCGAAGTCCATAGTTCACATTAGGGTTTACTCCTGGTATTGCACTTCCTATTTCTATAGATTTTGACAAGTGTCAAATGACATGTAGCCACTGTTATAGCATCATACAGAATGGTTTCACTGCCCTAAAAATTCTCTGTGCTCTGTCTATTCATCCCACCCTCAACCCCTGATTTAAAAAGCCAAGCAAGTTGGGAAATGCTGCTTTAGACGCTCTTTGTATTTCTCCTAGGCACGCTCACCGGCCCCCTTTCTTTGGCCTACACAACCTTCTCCATTTCCAGGGTGTAGGCTTGGAATGTCCTTAGCTCCAAGGACCCATGTGTTTTTCCCCTCTGTTTAATGAGTAGTGAAATTGCTTTAATAATCTTTCCCTAAATTATTGAAAGCAAATTCTTCCTGAAGGTTTTTATGTCCAGTATATGATTCCATTTCCTGAAATGAAATCTCTGAAGATGAATCTGTTTATGAATCTTTGTATCTTTCTGTTCTCTGTGTCCCTCCCACGCTCCTCCCTCCTTCCACCTTCCTTTTCTCAGCGAATATTTATTGGGAACCTGCCAAGGGCCTGAGATGGTACTTGATCATTGGACATGTGAATAATTAAGGTGGACTCTCCACCCCAGGCACATGTGGACGCCTGAGGGTTCAGGACCGCATTGGGTTGCAACCACTCTGTGAGGTGGAGTGGGGGGGCCCTGACCCTTTATCAGTGCTCATTCTTGTGGTATTGCATGCGGTGTGCTCAGGTGCACACAGCTGTTCATGCTATCAGTGTTGTGTGTCGTGGGTCACAAGCTCCCCAGGAACGAGATGAAGCCCTCATACAGCCAAGGCCATGGTATACAGTACCCAAAGATGGATTCAGTGACTTGATGTGCACAGATAACCTAAGGCCAGCAAAGAGCCACAGGGTGTATACATACAAACCACAGAATGGAGACATTTCACATACAGTTTGCAGACCGATGCCTTGATTTTTTTTTTTTTCCAGCTCTTGTCACATATAGAGAAACTTCGAACCTCCATGATAGACGATCTAAATGCAAGTAATGTTTTCTACAAGAAAAGGATAGAAGATCTAGGGCAGAGACTCCAGGAACAGAATGAACTGATTATCACGCAGAGACAACAGGTATTTGGGGCTATATATTGGCACTGTTTTTCCTTAAGTAGCGCAATTTATCTAAGAACATTTTGTTTTATTTTAGAGCATTTGTAAGTTGGATAAGATAAAGGAGGTAGGATATTTTCTTCCATATGGTTGTTTGTAAAAGCACATCCAGTAGTTTTTTCAAGGTATTTTTAAAAACCTGTAAAGAGCAAGCAGATTTATTCAACTGGAATTTAGAATAAATTTGAAGAGAAGAATTTCTCTTCGTGATTACTTTGAGAAGAAGCCCAACCCAAATGCTGCTTCTATAAAACTTTTGCCTTCATGTCTCTAAAGTCCATTTGTCCCCTGTCTTTGGGGGATTTCATGAAAAAAGTTAATTTGCTAAGTACAGTTATCTTGTCCATTATCTAGCATGTCCCTATCCGGTTTCAAACATGAATCGTTAGAAAACTGTTTTTCTTTGCAGATTAAAGAGTTTACCAGTAGACCATTAAACAGTGTCAGTGAACCCAAAGGTGAGTGGACCAGGATCCCAGTGTTGGAGGCAAGGCGGGCCTCCCTAACCGTGCACCAGTCATCAGAAGAATGTGGGGTCCCGATGGTTGACAGGCACTAAGATGACATTCCTGTGGTGACTTTAATTTTAGCAATCTGTTACTGAGATCCAGAAAGTTGAAGAATTTTAAATACCTAGACTGTTGTTGAATGGCCTTATATACTTTTTATCAGAATACTGTTATGCACAAAATGCATCCTTAGTAACCATACCTCTGGACTGATGTGCCATAAGGTGAATTTACAGTTAAAAGCAAAAGGTCTAGAGACAGACTGGGCTCGGCGCCCATCTCCGGCATTGTGCGGCTCTGTGAGTCTCTGCCTCAGTTTCCTCAGCTCTAAAGCTGGAGTATGAAGAGTTAGCTACATCATAGTCTTGTTATGAGGATTACATGGGAGAGCATACATAAAGTGCACCTGTTAAACACTGGCAACAACTATTGTTAATGACCCTAACCTCAGTTTCTCTAAAGTACTGGAGAGGCTTCCTGTGTCATTCTCAGCCATGGCAGTTGGAGATTAAAGATTTATTCTAGGCACAGTTGGGGCACAGACAATCCCCGTCTCATTCAGGAGCGAGTCTAGAAGGGATGCTGGAGCCAGAAGTGCAGGGTTTCCTGATAAAGCGTAAAATTTACCTTTGGCTGGACCCCTTTCAAATAATCCAAGGTCCTGCTTGTCTCAGGTTGTTAAAGGGGTACTTGTCTGCTTGAGGAGCACAGGTTGGGGATTGGTAATGGGTGCATGAGCTACATTTCCTCCTTGAATCTGGGGGTCCTGGGGGTTCATTGACCTACATACTTGGTTCCCTCTTGTTTTGAGATAAAGCTTTGAGAAGGGCTATTGTCCCCTATAACTTCTCTTCAAACGGTGAGAGTCCAGGTAGTGAGCAATACCTATATAATTACTTAGCATAAATATTTGACTGACCATAATTTTAGGAAAAAGTTTTATAAGGATTTATGTTAAACACCTTTACTCTGTTGGATGAGTGACTATATGTTGGTAAATTTTTTTTTTCCTGAGGGAAAAGATTAGTATAAGGGCTGGCAAAATATGACCCATAGCTTGTGATTTTTGTTATTAATTAATTAACTTTTTTATTTCAGGGAATCCTTTAACCTGGCAAACATTCGAATCTAAGCCAACTGCCCCAGCTGTATCTAGTAAGTTTCTATAATAGCCTCAGGGTTCAAAAGATACTTTAATAGTGCTAAACCAATACATGACTTATTATTTTTAGAGACTCTTCTTTGAAAACCAGTGTGTTTGCAAAGTATATAATAATCTATTTTGATTCCTGGCTTTGACCTAGTTCTAAAACCCAAGACAAGACTGTAAATATCTATGTAATTTTGTGGTGATTTTTGGTTAGCCATACCTAACCTATTATTTGTCAGGTCTGTTCTCTGTGTCCCTCCCATGCTTGTACTTGTGGGTTTACAATGTGACTGTGTGGGGTGGCCACCACATTTTGGCATCGCTGAGGGTCAGTGCTGCAGGCTTTGACCTGGTGTTCCGTCAGTCACTCACTTGAGGAGGGCTCGGCAAGTCTGTCTTCCGGAACCATCAGGGTTTGGCTATAATCCACAAAGACATAATCTGAAGAGTTTAGAAACGGAAAGATTGTTTTCCTAATAATAGTTAAACAGTTGAAATATTCTTATTATTCTTTTAGTCCATTCAGGAAAGCGTAAGGATGGAGGAAGTAAGGGTGATCCTGGACAAGAGAGGACGTGCGTGCAAACAGGGATCAGAATACCAGGGAAGGGTTCAGGCTGAGGCTAGGCGCTGAGTGACGGTACCATTCATATGGGCCCAGGACAGTAGTGATGAGCATGTTTGGGAATTTGGCACAATTGACTGGGAAATGCTAATGGTTTTCACCGCTCAGTCTTCTCAAATGCTTCTGGAGGCCTCTTGATGTTACTTCTGCAAGCAGAAGAGGGTGAGAAGTGCTGAGGAGGGAAGGGCAGGTTCGTGCCAAGAGTGGGGTTGAGGGGATGGTAAAAGCTGGGCTTACATCTTATGGAAAAAATGCATTTTGTAGAAGGATGACAAGGTTAAAAGGCATTAAATTGTTATTGTTCATACTTTGTACTTGGCACAGTATTGGAACAATCTTTTGTTCCACTAAAACTTTATTTACAAAGACAGATGGTGGACTAGTATGTTCCATGGGTTTTACTTTTGCAAACCTTGATCTAGATTATGAAAGTTGCAAATGGCTTTCAGGATCTTGTTTCTAGGGTCTGTGTATGTCATTTACACACAGCTAGGAGTTGAACACTTTCACCAGTGGCCGTTGTAAAGACAAAAATGTATGCCCATGGAGGAAGCTAAGGCTTGTGGCCAGTATTTTTCAGAGTAGGATTAGAATTAAAGATCTATCGTAATAAGCTAGTGGAAGAGAAAACTGATAGACAAATACATAGTCCAGAGAGGAACCTCAGGTAAGAATTGTCAAATATTGGAAGGGAGGCTGTGGAATCTAATTTTCTGACGATATTTTAAAAGTAGAAAGCATTTAGTCTTCCTTGAATCAGACTTCTCTCTAAAGGCTTTGACTGAGTTAATGCCTTCTCACAATGTGTTCCAGCCCAGTGATTGGATTTTTAAAATTTATTTATTGTACATGAACGTTCATATCAGCATTATTCACAACAGCCAGAAAGTAGAAACACCCAAATACCCGTCATCTAATGAATAGATATATAAAATGTGGTCAGTCCATACAGTGGAATTGGCTGATGCTAACATGCGATGTGCAACACAGATGAACTTTGAAAATGTGGTGTTAAGTGAAAGAAGCCATTTACACAGGACCCCAATGTTTGAGTCCATTTTATATGAAATGCCCCAAAATGAGGCAAATCCACAGAGACAGAAAGTAGATCAGTGCTTGTCAGGGACCGTGGGTAGGAAGAAATGGGGAGTCGTGGCTAATGGATGTTTGGGTGCGTGTGATGAAAATGTTCTAACATTAGTAGTGGTTATGGTTATACAGCTCTGAGTTCACTAAACACCACTGAATTCTGTATTTTCAAAGGGCAAACCGCATTTCAATAAAGCTGTTACAGAGAATTGGTTTAGGTTAGCTGGTGACTGTCACCTGAAACATTTGTCCCTTAGGATCTGTATATATCTTGACTTATTGGAGGAGTGCTTGATTATCAAGTTGAGATGCTTATGCTTTTGTTACGGGAGCCTGTGAGCTTTCTCTCTTTGTGCTGTTTCAGTGACTGCCTCAGCCCCACAGACTTTGGATGCTAAACCAAGTCTAACAATGGCACACGGTAAGTTTCAGCCAAGTCTCAGCATTTTATGTGCAGTTTCTGCCCTGAGTCAGAGAACTTATTAACTAAAAGTGCTTCTGTGGGGGTAATTATGCAAAACAAAACAGAAGACGTTTTAGCAAATGCAAAACAGTTAATAAAACTACAGCCTTCATATGTAATATTATCATAAACTGTGAATATACCTACTAAAGGCATAAAGTAAAACCTGTATATGTTGCTGGACTCACAAGCAGAGATTTTTAACTTTGAGTAGTACTTTGATTATGTGTGATTTCGGGCGGAAAGTAGTAGGTGTTGGGTAAGAAGGTGATTTTCTACTAGACCAGCCAACCAGCACGTGCCACAGGGCATGTGTGACTGTTTTTGTAACTTTCAGTGTGGCAGCAAATCACCTTTTTTAAACAAACAGTTTCAGCGATTGGTTGGAAAAATCTAGAAAAGACATGTGACAGAAACCAAAGGGAAAAGTAGGAACCACTGGTGGAAATCACTGCCAGGAGTCCATTCTTGGACCAGGGGCACAAGGATGATAATTGTTAATCACATGATCCAATAGATAGGGTGAATTTTTGTAGCCGTATTTTATTTTTATACTATTAAAGTGTTTACAGTCTTTGCAAGCATGTTTTTAGTACATTGTTTTCCTGTGGTCACCTGTGTATTAACTGAATTAAAATGGGAGAGGAATCAACTTTTTTCTGCTATCTACAAATGCTTCTGGAATGTAAATGATTACTTCATTGCATTTTAGTTAGACTTAAATCCATGGTCAGTCATATCAGACTTTGTGTCTTCAGAAGTGTTGTGGTTCATATGATCGTGGCCTTTTGTAATTATCTCTTTGCTCACTGATGGACTCATGAAGTGTTTATTGCCCCTCACTTTTTTTTTCCAAAGGTCATTTCAGGCATTTCAGGAGGATCAATACCCTTGAGCATATGTGTTCACACTATGTGATGCATAAATTCCCTACTTAGTGGGTGTTATTATTGGCAAGTGTTTATAGAACACTCGGGTTTTCTCCCTCTGGGCCAGTAAAAGAGATAAAATGTATGTTACATCTATGTCAATTTGCTTTAATATTGAATAGACAAGAAAACTTCCCCTGGCAATTGCTCTCTACTCATATTCTTTATCTTGGGTCTAAAATCTCTGTCTTGCCTTCTTTTTCAGGGTTGATTTTTATAATGCATTGCCGACTGCTTCTCTGTACTTTCACAGCGTGCTATAGTTTCTTCTTCTGTCTTTTGTTACTTTGTTATCATTAGCCTTTTGTGTGACAGTGTCTGAGGTCTACATTTTCTTTGTTAAAACAAAAAATATAAATATTTTTGGCACCCCTATAGTAAGTATGTTTAGTATTTTGGACCCCATAGTAAGTATGTAAGTAAGTAAGTAAGCTGTCTGGAGTTAATTCAAGAGTCCTGACAAATCCATCAGTTTCAAAGCACTGTGTTCCTTATGGACTTTGCCCTGATTGGAGCTGGACTGCATGAACCAGCCATGCCCCCTTGTTGGCATCTGCTGGGATTAAAATGCTAGTTTTAAATGCCAGCCAGACCTGGCATGAGGCCTGCAGTCTTTGGATTGGGATCTGAGCTGATTTGTGAGCATCTCAATGGGCAGGAGCAAGGAGGAGGCTAGTACGGGGGCCCACTGACCTGCCCCCCACCCCCAGCCATGGCAGTGTCCCCAACGGTAGGGGTGGGGGAGGGGGCAGGGAGAGTAAGTCTGTATTGCATAACATTATTTAGGCCGATTACGTCTCAGTCTTTCCTTTTCCATCTCAGAGCTTGATGAGGTTTTTTACTGTGAGAAATGTCGTGATTACTCACTGTCTTAGGTTGGAGATCTGCAGGTGGGAGGTTATTGGGCAGTGCTCTTGGACAACCCCCGTGAGAGAAGACGTGGGTGGAAGGGGACGTTGAACCCAGATACAGCTGCAGTGGAGGCCTCGTCAGATCTCACCGGGGGCTTTAGAGCTGGGATGGGCAGTTCAGAATTTTCCTGGATCGAGCGATCAGTTACAAGATGTGGGCTGTCCCAGAGAGGAGGCAGGGGTGTAGGCCACTCCTTTCAGCCAAGACAAAGCAAAAAATAGAAGCAAAAGGTAACAGGAACGCACTAGATGTGAATTAATGGTGCAGATGAATTATTTGGCTGAGCATAGAGTATGCAGAAGAGATTTGAAGGAAGTAAGGTTGGTTGAGACTGTTCATGGCAAGCGCCGTGTGCCAGACTATAGCTGTTCAGGCCGTTCTTGTGACATTATGTAGCTTCTGAATGTTCTTGAGGCTGGGTGTGGCCAGACTTGGAGGGCTAAGCTTGCGGAAGCTTAGCCTGACCAGAGTGTATTCAAAGAATCAGAGCTGGAGAGACCAGCTGGGGCTCGAGTAGTGGTCTACAGGAGATTCTTCACCTAGGAATTGGGGTTGAGGTTTTGAAACAAGAGGGGGCAGACATACCAGCCATTCCCGGGAATTGGTGGAAAGGTACAGGTGCAGATGGTTCAGGCGAGGATGAGGGAAGGGTTAAGAACACGATGAGCTCACGGAGACCGTGCCATTTAGAGGACTCTGGGAGACAGATGCAGCCATTGCCAGTGGGAAGGCACATGGCTTCATGGCCAAGAGCCTAGACTTTGAAGGGAAGCAGACAGTCTGGATTCATAGTTGACTCAGGAAGCCGTAGGTTTGGGTTTCCCTGCCTGACAAATGGGGAGAGTAGTATTGGCTACTTTGGTGGGCTGTGGTGAGGATCAGGTGAAGCAGGACCTTTGGAACAGGAGCCAGTGAGCAAGCCCTGGCCAAACGTTAGCTTCTGGGGTGCGGCCGACAAGTGCCAAAGGGCTAGATAGAGATCTAAGAGTCTGTCTTCTGGAGGTTATGGTAGGAGACTGACATAACGATTTTTCTGGAAGCCTCTGGAGCATTCACAGGGGAGAGACTTCAGCTCTCACCCTGGATGGAGATCTCAAACCAGGGCAGGAACTGGGTCGTTTGGAGGCTGGACCTGTGGCTTATAAGGCATAAGAATGGCAGGCCCTTCTCTTCACACTTGGACATCAGTCTGCTAGTTTAGGGAGCTGGGGTCTGGTGGGCCTCACTTGCTTTATTGTAGGAGCCTGGCTTCCCTCCCCTAGAACCCTGTCCTCTGCCCCACAGGAGCAAAGGTCACAGTTTTGAAGATTTATCCTGACTCCAGAGAAATAAGTCCTAAGATGATCTCTGTAATACAATGATAATAAATATGCATATGATGGTTTGGGGAGATTTTAGGGAGATTTTCCTCATAACTTTATTTTTGTCATTTTCACAAAGTATAATAAAATATATACCATGTGACTTTAAAAATTGAAATTAGCTCTCCTCCTAAAAATCCCTACTTTCAGCAGTTCAAACTAGTAAATAGTCTATTTGTGTAACTTTACCTTTTAATTTTTTTAATATTTTACTGAGATAAAATTGATCTATAACACGTATCAGGTGTACAACATAATGATTTGGTAATTGTATATATTGTGAAACGATCACCACAGGGTCTAGTTAACATCCATCGCCACACATAATTACAGGATTTTTTCTTTATTTATATGACTTTAAAATCTTGCTGCTGAATGACAAATTCGAAAGCACATTTCTAATGTTCAGCAGCCGTGATCCATGGATGTAATTAAATGCTTCTTTGTGTGATCATGTTCATGTTTCAAAATTAGACTACTATTTGCTAGGCCGTGTTCCAGAAGTTCCAGAAGTTTAAAATGCATTTCTCCCAGTCAACGTTAGATAGGTTGACTTGGTTGCTGAATAAGCTATAAGAGCCTATTTATATATACTTAAGTATAACATATATGTATTTATTTGTGTGTCCCTGTACATGTGTGCATATGTTTTTAGATGCCTAAAACAGAGTACCAGAAGTACCCTTCAGCAAATTAAATCTAGAACATCAGAGTAGGGGGTATTAAATCTTAGGGAATCTGTGCAAAGCACATAGATCTGTGCCCAACAAGCTGGTGGGCTCTCAGTAATTGTTGGCAGTTACTACCCTCAAGGTCACCCACTCTGGGGTCAGGTGGTGGAATGAAATGGCCTCGGCCCTGTGGGTGCAGGTGGAGAGCTCCCTGGGGAGGTCCCTGTGGCAGTCTCCAAGCTGAAGACGAGTGAAGCACGCACTTCCTAAGTTAGATCTCTGCATTTTATTCCGTGTCTGAAACCTGACTGCCTGACGCCCAAACCTGACCTTCCCCAGGAAGGAACTTTCCCTCTATTGATGGGATGGCATTTAGCTTTATCTGTGCTGCCTATGGGTTTCCTAGTGCACAGTCACCAGGAGGCCTCATCTCCGCACCCCCCCCCCCCCCCCCCCCCCCCACACACACCGGGCCCTGTTCTGGGGTGGGATTGGGAACAGCCTGCCTTCACGTGCAGTCTGTCCGCAGCCTTGCCCTGGTGGCTTTCCCGGAGTGGAAGCAGGTGTTGAACCGTGGTTTGGGGACACAGAGGCGTATAAGGACAGGGTCTTAGTCCTCCCACTGCCCCTCGAGCCACCCGTCCTCCACCATCCCGGTCCTCCCACTTAAAGGCCCCGGGGCTAATGACAAGTGGGAATCCCAGAGCCTTGGGCATTTTCAAATATTTTTATTTTTGGAACTGAAATCGCTTCATTAATTTTCTCTTTAGCCACCCTATCAAAATACCTTATAAGGAAAGTATTTGGGGGGGGGGGTGGATAAGTGAAGAAGACCTTTTGCAGTTGTGTCCTTAAAAGAATCGCATCAGGCACGAGGTTGCTGAGTGAGAAACTGGGTGTAATTATTTGAAAATATAATTTCCTGAGAGGGGACTTGATGGAAAAGACGTGGAAAGAGAAGATATCACGAAAAAGTGACCAGCTTTAACTGACTGCCTCCATATATTTTCCCCCAGCGAATCCTGCTGTTTGGGGCATGATTAAAATACTGCGGAACTATATGGGTCTCAAAGTTGTTTGCAAGGAAACTAATTTTACTTTGCTGTTGTCCTGTTTGTACTGTTCTTATTTTTCCTCATCGATAGAACAGGCATTCCCATCGCACATACTGGAACCAATAGAAGAGCTTTCAGAGGAAGAAAAAGGTAACCAAGGGCTCCATCAGGGGTCCTACCTGCCTAGAGTCTACTTAGATGCCAAAACGCAAGCCTTGAATCCGATCCAGTGGTTTTTGTCACACCATATCCAAAGTAGGGAAGACATTTAGGTTTGGAGATTATGCTTTCAGTCTATCTGTAGTAATCTGTCATCTTACTCCTTGAACATGCTGGTATATTTTCTTTCCCCTGCATTCCTGCATTCTTAGCATCTGAATAAGACATTTTTGTGTCAGTCGTGTGCCCGATGATAACAAAAATATTCGTCGCACAGTAGGTATTTCTCACACCCTGGATCTGGGAAAGGAGTGGGTGAAGTACCCATTTCAAAATGATTTTAATAGCAAGAAAATCGTAATGTTTAAGCTCTCAATGTAGAATATTTAGGTGCAGAATAATATCTGTGTGGGCAAATTTGGGAGCTGTTCAAGGTTTGGGGAGATAATTAGAGCAATTGTTGCTTATTCATTTGGCAGTTCTCAAAATCACTTTCTGTCCATTAATTTTGAAGTTTATGAAAAATGTTCCACATTATTAAGTGTATTTTCTATGCCAGACTTGTAGATCCTAACACCATTACATCTGAATCTGTTTATCATCATTTTCTCCTTAACAGTGATAATGCTTGACCATTTATCACCTCTTCAGGAGAAAGCAAATGGTTAATATGTATATAGATTCTGGCCTTGGCATTTGTGTTAGAGAATTAAAATTTTTTTATTAAAAATTTTTTTAATCTTTATTTTTGAGAGAGAGACAGAGAGAGAGAGAGAGAGAGAGAGAGAGAAAGAAAGCACAAGTGGGGGAGGGGGAGAGAGAGAGGGAGACACAGAATCTGAAGCAGGCTCCAGGCTCTGAGCTGTCAGCACAGAGCCCAACGCAGGGCTTGAACTCACGAAATATGAGATCATGACCTGAGCTGAAGTTGGAGGCTTAACAGACTTGAGCCACCCAGCCGCCCCAAGAATTAAAATTATATATTCCAATTTGCAAATTCTTAATAGTTGTTATAACTTCTTCTGTGTTATCTAGACAACTTTTTCCAAATTGTTTAGAAATTGAGAAGTGACTAAACCAGGCACATCTATAAAATCTATGCAATGTGTATTTTCAATTTGCTTTCAAGTAACATGCTTTCTCCCTCCTCCATGTCATTTACTGATGTCTGGAACACAAAATATCTTATTCTGTGAAGAATCTATGTAATGCATCAGGAGGTTCATAGAAAGGGTCCAAAATTTTTAAACAGGAGCCCCAAATCATACGGTTCACACTCATTTGAAAAACGAGTCAGCTAGGTTCCAAGAGGAGTCCTGCTTTGTCCACCATCACTTGGGGCCCTGCTTCCTCCCGCTGCACCCTTCTGCCTCTGTTTCTTTTAAAATTCTCTACCCAGACCATGTAGGGGGTGAGTTTGGGCGGCAAACACCGTCATCGGTTGTGTTGCCACATGCAAGGGACCAGACTGGGAAAGAAAATAATTTTTGCCACCCTCAACTGCGTTCAGACACAGCTCTAGTGGGACATAGGAAAGGGCTGGAGACCACCAGAAAGCCCTGAGTCCCAAGCACACTGTTACAGAAGCCAGGGACCCAATGAATCCTTCCAGTGCTTCCATGGGGCCAGCAGATTAATTGCCATCAATAAATTCCTCAGCTGTGCTAACATTTTGCGATGATATCTGTGCAGCTAAATTTTGGCAGTGGTTTGTTTGCAAAGCGCTGTGGCTGTTACCAAGAAGTAAGGCATGCATGACTATTTCTGCGTCCGTACTTTTTTGACAGTCCCAGAGAGGCATATTTGATCTTGCTGTCCTATAGGACGTTAGGATGTGAGGGCCAGGAGGGCTCTCAGGGGCCGTTTTATTGTTCAGAACCTCGAAACACAGGGGGATCGGGAGCTTGCTCCAAGCTGTTGGGCTTCATTAGCGACGGGACTGGAACTAAAGTCCAGGTGTTCTGCTTTCCGTAGTTTAATGCAAGGAATGAAGCGAGAGAGGCAGGCTGGTCCAGGACTGGCAGGGTGCCCTTGGAGCAGTCTCTTTACCTCTCTGTTTTTAGTGTCTTCAGGTGAAAAATGAGACAATTAATTACTAGATGATGAAGTCCCTTCCGACTCGGAAATTCTGTTTTGGTTTTTTTTACTGTTTGCTTTGCACTGCAATTATTTGCTCACCATGAATGCTGTGTCATTAGTCTGATATAACTGATCATTTGTGTGGGCTGTTATCCACTGGCCACCTACCTGGGTATGCTTTACATTTAAAAAAAAAATTTTTTTAATGTTTATTTGTGTGAGAGAGAGAGGGAGAAGTAGGGGCAGAGAGAGAGGGAGACACAGAATCTAAAGCAGGATCCAGGCTCCCAGGTGTCAGCACAGAGCCCGACGCGGGGCTTGAACTCACAAACGGTGAGATCATGACCTGACCTAACGTCAGGTGCTTAACCGACTGACCCAGGCACCCTATGCCTTAAATTTTTTAATGAGATGAAATGCTGATCCTTAGAAAGTTTTGTCTTACTGATCTTGTGAGCGGTATGTGCTTTAATTAAAGTCTTCAGCTGTGATTGGCTTTCAAGTGATTAATTCCACCTTTACATAAAAACTTTATGTTTTTTCTCCTGTTCATTCTATATTCTTTCTTTTGCTTCTTATCGGCCAGCTCCAGCCTTCTGAGAGCCTCCTACCAAGAGGTTTCTAATTATTCATAAATGAATAATCCAAAGCAAGCATCAACATATAAAGTGAATTTGAGGACAGAGGGAAATGTTTAATCTGCAGTCATTGTGGGAAACTCGGTCATCAGAATGAATTTGTCATCAGGGTTGAGAATGAACCCAGACCAATCAGCAAACAAATTCAGTTCACTTGACCCCAGTCCTGGAGCAGACAGAGCCTGGAGCCTCTCTGGCTGTGCTTGTCTTCAGTTCCTTTTATATCCTGGATACTGACCCCAAAATTACCTTTGTGTAAACAGGGCGAGAGGTGTGTCTGTTTCACTGGTAGCGCCATGACTCCCAGGCCATCTCTTGGTACCTCTTCTCATTTTAGCCCTAGATATTTGTACACTTGATGGCCAACTAGCAGCCAAAGCCAACGACACGGCCATGGCTGCAGCTGGATTTTGGTGCATTATCTCTGGATTTTGATGCATTATCCATTCCTAGGACAGAAGTGCTTTTTTGTTTGTTTGTTTATTTTTGAAAGAGAGGGAGAGAGAGAGAGAGAGAGAGAGAGAGAGAGAGAGAGACACAGTGTGAGTGGGGGAAGGGCAGAGAGAGGGAGACACAGTATCTGAAACAGGCTCCAGGTTCTGAGCTGTCAGCACAGAGCCCAACACTGGGCTCCAATTCACAGACCAGACTGTGAGATTATGATTTGAGCTGAAGTCAAACGCTTAACCGCTTAACCAACTGAGCCACCCAGGCGTCCCAGAAGTGTTTTTTTTTTTTTTTTTTTAAGGTGGCTCCAGAATACGGGAAAACATTGGTGGGAAAACAGCATGAATGCTGAGACTATAAAATTTGAGATTACTTCTGACTTATATTAATATATAATCTTACAAAATTTCATAATTTCAGTTTAGCAAGCCGCAGTACCAAAGTATAGCAAAGCATTATCATGCAGGACCTTTCCTTCTATTTAATGTACATATCATCATTTGACTGATTTTGCCCTCAGCAAAACCGGTTATTAATGAGCAGAAACATTCTTTACCTGCTGGTATCGCACTAAGGTTTAGAGAACATCTGAACCACAGAGCGTTTTGTTGAGGGTCTTCTGTCAATCTGAGTGCCGTGGGTCCCTACACTTCCCATGGACTGAGGTGGGGGAGGGAAGAATGGGTGTCTCTGGAGCCCCTGGAGCCCCAGACCCACTAGATGCTGGCATCTGGTGCTACCCTTGTTGGGTGAAACACCCCTGTTTGGAGAATAGACTCCAAAATGATAGCACTGGTGATGTGTTCTCTCAGATCTGGCTTAGGACATTCACCAAGGGTCTGAACAGCCCACTGTGAGGCCTCTTGCATCAAATTCTCAGCTCCTTTGACATCGGACTCAGTTCAGGGTCATGTAGACATGCCCCTTCTCCAAATGCTCTTGAAGTAGACATTTTTTAGTGGGAAGGAAAAGCTAGAATATGGCCTATTGTTTTTTCTTTGCTTTTAATTAGAAAGGCTCTTTTAAACAGAATATACTTCTCCCAAGACCTGTATTAACCTCTTTTTCATTTTGGTAAATATTTTGGGAGGGGTTATAATTTTCATGTTTTGAAATTTTGTATAAACTTCTACTGAATTTATTAAATAAAAACTTAATTATTTAATGTAAACTGGGCTTCTTCATAAAATGATACATAAATTCTAACTGAATTTAAGACAGATGAATTCTTCAGAAAGTAGCAAAATAATTTTAGGATAAACCATTGAACTTCTAAAGAATTTATTTTTTCTACCGTGCTTCTATAGAGACATTTCTCTTGCATTATTTATCTAGTTATAATTCAGTTAAGTGGGAGGGGCAGAGAAAGAGGGAGAGGGAGAATCCCAAGCAGGCTCTGCACCTGTTAGTGCAGAGCTAGACATGGGGCTTGAACCCACGAACTGTGAGACCATGACCTGAGACAGAAACAAGAGCCAGCCGCTTAACCGACTGAGACACACAGGTGCCCCTAAAGACACTGAAGTTTTTTTTAATGTTTATTTATTTTTGAAGAAGAGAGAGACAGAGTGTGGGGGGCAGGGGGGGCAGAAAGAGAGGGAGACACAGAGTCCGAAGCAGGCTCCAGGCTCCGAGCTGTCAGCACAGAGCCCGACGCGGGGCTCGAACCCACAAACCGCAAGATCATGACCTGAGCCAAAGTCGGACGCCCAACCGACTGAGCCACCCAGGTGCCCCAAGACACTGAAGTTTTAAAGCAAACTTAAGATAGTTTTGAAAGTTGTGATACTTCAGCATTATATATTGTGCTTGAATGACCAAACGACCCAAAAACTGTATTACAAAATGCTTGCTTGCTGTTTAAAAGTGGTGTTTTGCCATTTTCTGCTTAGGGATTTTATGTATTTTTCTTTTTTCTTCTCTTTTCTTTTTTCTTTTCTTTTTTAAATTTACATCCAAGTTCGTTAAGATACAATGTAGTATTGCTTTCAGGAGTTGAATCTAGTGATTCATCACATACATATAACAGCCAGTGCTCATCACAAGGGCCCTCCTTACTGTCCATCATCCATTTAGCCCATCCTCCACCCCCCCATCGCCTCCAGCAACCCTCAGTTTGTTCTCTGTATTTAAGAGTCTCATGGTTTGCCTCCCACTCTGTTTTTATCTTATTTTTCCTTCCCTTTCCCTATGTTCAGTCTGTTTTGTTTCTTAAATTCCACATGTGAGTGAAATCATATGATACTTGTTTTTCTCTGACTTATTTTCGCTTAGCATAATACACTCCAGTTCAGGAATATTTAATTTTTTTTAACACATTTTGTAAACTTTATTTCAGGAAGGGAGAATGAACAGAAATTAAGTAACAACAAGATACATTTAAGGAAAGCTTTGAAGGGTAACCCCTCCCTCAATAAGGAAATCAGAAACATGTTGGAGCAGAGTTTGCTGGAGAAACTGGAAACCTTGGGGATTAGTGCGGTAAGCTCATTCATTTCAGGAACATTTGTTGGTTTTGCTTTATTTTGCTTTCTCAATGGGAAGGGATCAGAGAAGAGAAGAAGGCATGTCTGCTCTGTCCTTGTGGATTCATTCTGTCCTGATGGCCCACCTTGCATTGTTGGTTAGTCAGACAGACAGACAGACACACACACACACACACACCCCTCTGTGCATTTGGTCCTAGCACTCAACAGCCTCTCACCGCTAACCAATCATGTAGAGTCATTCACACATCCCCTGTCCCACTGCGCTGGGAGTGCCTTTCGAGGTCAGAATAGCGTGTTGTGGTATGTTAGGGCATCCGCTTACCTCACACGCAGCCATAAAGACAAGAGGTTGGCATAGTTCGTGCTAACAAATGTTCATGAAATGAAGAACATGCCAGGATAATTCGGTTAACGGTTCATCTCTTCAGGATATACGTGGTATTTCAAGTGATCACTTCAGTAGAGTGCTAAGAACTGTGGAATCAGCAAGACATGAGCGAGAAAGACAAATACCTAACATTCAGCAAATTCGAGAATTCCTTGAACATGAGGTCAGCTGTAAAATCGAGGAGAGAAACTTACTGTCCTCAGGTAAGCCCGTAACTGGCTGCCATTGCATTTCTGCACATAGGAGCGAAATCCAGTTCTCTTTCATAATTTTAAATGTCTCACAAACTCTAGAACTTGATTGGCAAGTCTAATACCATATGAACCATTTATATGTTGGGTCTCGGATTTTATTTTTATATTAAAAATTGCCTGTGGTGTGGACTCTAGACCCAAGAGATGAGTTTGTTAGTTTCAACTGCCAGTGTAGACAGTATTGTGGTATTTTCTTCTTCACTCACTGATCATCAAGGCAATGGAGATTCATGAATGATACTACTATTCCAGATAAGTATGGTGCTTCTCAAATGGATACCCTCTCAACTGGAGAAATACCCAAGGCAGTGCAACTTCCTCCCAAAAGCAGACAACTGATTAGGCAAAGACCTGTTTTCACTGATAGGACATCTGTTCCCAAGTGAGTATTTTTAATGCTAAAATTTTTGTATAAAAGGTTTTTTTTAATGTTTATTTATTTTTGAGAGAGAGAGACAGAGACAGAGCACAAGCCGGGGAGGAGCAGAGAGAGAGGGAGACACAGAATCCAAAGCAGGCTCCAGGCTCCAGGCTGTGAGCATGGAGCCCGATGCGGGGCTTGAACTCCTGAACTGCAAAATCATGACCTGAGCCAAAGTCGGACGCTCAATCGACCGAGCCACCCAGGCACCCCTGATAGACTGGGTGGCTTTAAACAACAGCAATATGTTTTCTCACACTTCTGGAGATTGGAAGTCTGAAATCAGCGTGCAGTATGGTCGGGTTCTGGTGGCAGCTCACTTCCAGGCTTGCAGACAGACGCCTTTTTTCCCTTTTTTCTCACTGTGTCCTCCCATGGCAGTCAGAGAGAGGACTGATCCCTCTTCCTCTTTTTAAAAAGGACACTAATCCATTTATGGGGGCCCCCACCCTCATGACCTCAGATAAGCCTAATTACCTCCCAAAGACCCCTTCTTCTGAGAGCATCACATTGGGGGTTAGGGGTTCCACACACGGATTTTAGGGGGACACACACTCACCCCACAACAAGGTTTGACTCAGCCAAGAGTCACACGTACAGCTCCGGCCTGTCACGGGCACTGGCACACTCGTTGCTGCTGATCCTCGTTAACATACGTTCAAAGCCACAATCACCAATCCCATAGAAATTTACATTAAATTATGTTATTGGTCCATGCCGTTTAGAAATCGTTTTCTGTTGTTTTTTAGAATTAAGAAAAATATCACAGAAGATCATTTTCCCAAAAAGTCTTCAACTCTTACGTGAGTACTTGGGAGCGGGGAGCAGCCATTTAAAAAATTCTTTTCACTGAACGTTCCTTTTATCGTAAATTAGTGTGTGCACTGTGATTAACTAAAGCCCTAATGATTAAACATCGTAATTGATTTGTTACTCTTTTATGACATGTCTTTGTTTCTTTACCAGATTTTATGTAAGTCAGTAGCACTTATCACATCTTGACCTCCACTAAGAAGTGAGACCGCCCTGAGTCATTTCCGTTACTCCCCTCAGTGTCCAGTACTTTTCAATAAGCACAAAGAATTAAATGGATGATGTCAACTTTTAGCGGCTGGATTCTTGGTAGCACAGTCAGATGATATTTCAGTCTTCTCGCTCCTTGTGGAAATCAGGAATGGCCCTAGACCTTACTGTCTTCGGCCCTCTCGGGATACTAAGAATCCTAGCTGAGTTACTCATAAACTGTGTGCCACTGATTCAGTAGTTTACCTGTTTAAGCCTGTTTCCTTATCTGTTCAATGGGATGATGCTGCCTTTTTCACAGGATAGTTCTACTACAAATTAATACATGAAAAGGGCTTGCCTCAGTGCTTGGCAGTTCATGGGGGCTTAATAAATTATAGGTATATTTTTGTTTTTACTTATAATGTTTTTTAGTTTTGTTATTTTACTTATAATTTATATTTAAGGGAATATAATTTAAATATAAATTTGAGTATTTATAAGTAAATTTAATTTTATCATAACTGAAATTTATCATCAAGTTTTTCTGGAGATATTAATACTGTAAATATCTCTTCTTGAGGCACTGTGTATATATAGTAGAGACAATATAAACTATGTATATATCAACTATATATAAATATATATATAAACTATGTATATATAAACTATATATGTATATATAATAACCATATACAGTTATATATAAACTATATGTATATAAACTATATATATAACTATATATAAATATATATTTAACTTATATATATATAGTTAGAGACAGTATAAATATAGTAGAGGCAATAAAAATGATTTACCCTTCAAAAGCACTCTTCATGTACATAATCTCATAGGAAGAGCCTTATTTCATGGGATGTAGTATAACAACATTGTCTGGAATTTAAATGCTCAAAGAATATTTTTTTTTTGAGAGAGAGAGAGAAGGGGAGGGGCAGAGAGAGAGGGAGAGAGAGAATACCCAGCAGAGTCCATGCTGTCAGTGCAGAGCCCAGCTTGGGCTCTCATGAGCCTGTGAGATCACGACCTGAGCTAAAATCAAGAGTCAGACACTTAACCCAGTGAGCCCCCAGGCACCCCAGGAGAGAGAGAGTCTTAAGCAGATTCCATGCTTAGCATGGAGCCCCACACGGGACTTGATCCCATGATGCTGGGATCATTACCTGAGCCGAAATCAAGAGTTAGACACTTACCCGACTGAGCAACCCAGGAGCCCTAAGTGCTCAAAGAATATTCTTAAATGAACAAATACTACTCTGAACTTCTCACTGTAAAATAGAATGCTCTTTTAAAAGGCATATCCTGTAATGTGAAGTGACTGAAAATCCTGAATCATTGTAAATCCTGAAATGGGAAAACAATGCCGTTTGGGTTTTCATTTGTTTAGGACGCCGCCCTTCAGTTCAGAGGAAGAGTTGGATGGTGAGGACCTCATCCAGGCATGCGCATCCCCAGACTTACTTCTCGTGCAGTCATCCAAAAGCAACAAGAATAGCTTTGGAAAGAACACTGTCAAAAGTGACACTGACTGGACCGAGGGTAGTGAAATCGAGGACTCGGATATTTCTCCCAAGCCCACAGGTGAGCTGTTGTCATTGAAAATCCTTCAGGAAATTTTGTTTAGGACAGTGCTTCCTAACTAGGGGCACGAAGCACCGGGAGTCTGAGCTGGGAAAGTGCTCACAGGAAGGATGGGGCTAATCCAAAAGCTACTGTTGCCGAAGGAAGACAGACAGGGCACAGCAACTGACTGATGTGCAAGTGGAAGGCGAGGAGGGAGCTGGGGATACCTAAGTGTGTCAGTTTCCTAGGGCTTTAGGAACAAAGTGCTGCACGCCTTGTGGCTTTGAACAAATTTCTTGTCTCTGTTCCAGAAGCTGAAAGGCCAAAATCAAGGGTGGCAAGGTTGGTTCTTTGTGAGGGCCACGAGGGAAAGATCTGGTGTGAGCCTTTGGCCTTGGCTTGCCAATGGCCGTCTGGTCCCTGTGTCTCATCACATCACCTTGCCCCTGTTCGTTTTTGTGTCTGAATGTCCCGTTTTTATAAGGACACTAGTCATACTGGATTATGCCCCGCCCCCTAATGACCTCACTTTAATTTGATTACCCCTTTAAAGGCCTTATCTCAAAATAAGATCATGTTCTGAAATACTGGGGGTCAGGACATCAACATATGCACATGGAGGGATACAACTCAGCCCATACACTGGGTGCCTGTAAGAATGGCTGTTCTTATGCACTGTGCTGCCTTTGGGTGTGGCAGTTCTAGAGGAGCAGAAAAGCCAAGTGTAGGACTGCTGATAATTTGAAGAGAAGTGGGGCATAAGGGTCATTTCTTAAAAAAGAAGTTCTGCTTAATGCAGTTAAACATTATATATTTCAAACACCTCAGATATCATTAATTTATCGTATTGTATACAATTTATATATGTACACATAATTATGTAAAATATAATTAATTTCAAAACAGTTAATACTGTTTTTGAAAATACCCACGTGAATATTCCACTTATACAGACTACCTTGCTGAAGTGAACATTTCTTTTTTTTTTTTAATGTTTATTTATTTTTGAAGGAAAGAAAGACAGAGTGTGAGTGGGGGAGGGGCAGAGAGAGAGGGAGGCGCAGAATCCGAAGCAGGTTCCAGGCTCTGAGCTGTCAGCACAGAGCCCGACGTGGGGCTCAAACCCACAAACTGCGGGATCACCATCTGAGCCGAAGTCAGATGCTTAACTGACTGAGACACCCAGGCGTCCAAAATGAACGTTTCTGACCACAACTTGAATGAAACCATCCTTCTTTGATTTAAAATGAAAACTTTATTACTTCTAGTCTAGGGGATCATGATCTTTTTAAAAGGGATTATTATAAGGGCATTAATGTAACTTTTTGTCAATGCCCAAAATATATCAATTGATTTTAATTTAATAAATATGATTTTTTGCAAAGCTTACATTTTTTCAAAGTCGCCTATAAAGTTATTTTGGAACCAAACATAGATAATGATTTTTTTTTTTTAACTGTACCTATTTCCTGTTGGTCACATAGGAACCTCCATTAAAACGCTGACCGAAAAAGTTGAAAAGACGGTTTCAAATCATGGAAGTGTGAACAAGCCATTTGGTGGGATTAACGTTGCCGAGGCGTTCATCAAGAAAGAACTGAAAGAAGACCTGAAGGTGAAATCACTTTTGCTTGCTAGACACACACAGAGAAATTCATCTTTTAACGGGTTATCCTTACTAATTGTATGTCCTTTTTGTAGTGAAATATTAAACAAGCCTAGTTACTTGGTGTAGCCAGAGGTTGAGACTTTTACCTTATCTCACTTGCCATCTTGCCTTTCTTTCCATTCTGTAGAGAATCAAAGATACTGGGGTGCTAACTGGTAATAAGGCAACATGTGCTTATCAAGTTCTACAGGTTTTCAAATGCCTGTCACATGTCGGGCTTGACACTTGCAGGTGTTAGACGGTTTGTACACAGAAACGTGTGACTGACTAGAACCTGGGGCCTCAGATCCGAGTCGGTGGCATGACCTGACCGTAAAATGGGGACTTGTCGAGGTCTGGCCCCACTTGGGAGCTGGCGTTGGTGGAGAAATGCATCAGAGATCTGAGGGCAGAGCCCAAGCTCTTCCTCCTGAAGGGAGGAGAGGCCCTGACACATTCTGAGGTCCCAACGCCAGGACACCGGAAGTGTTTCTGTGGATGGAGGGCTCCTGTTGTATTTCCGGGCGTCGCTCATCTGTGCCGACTGGGTCTTCCAGTGGGCCTTCCAAGTCACTGCTTGCTTAGATTTAACTCTTCTCCTGCCCATCTAGGGACCCAGAGCATTTTGCCAAACTACTTTTAGTAGTGTTATTTGTATTGTACAAGCCAAAAGTGACAAAACGTATCACTCAAGCAAGAGAAAGCTAATGTGTCTTCCTTAGAAAAGGGGCAGTAGAAATGTGTGCTCCTTCAGTCGGGGCCTTTTCTGCAGGGCCCTTATGTGGCGTCACCTGAAGTTCAGTGTCACATTATCACAGAGGGAAGAGCCCCAGACCCTGCCTAGTTCCTACTTAGGGAGCACCCTTACTTTACTACTACAACATAGTGTTTCTGGGATTTTGGAAACTCATGGTTGGTAGAGGAGGTAGGAAACCTACATTTCCATGGCAAAACAAAAAACAAAAAACAAAAACAATAAAAGAGGTGGTTCTGTCTGCTTTCAAAACACAGCTTTCCAAGTTCGTTTCATTCCCTTCCAGAAATGACCAGATGGGCAATCCTCCGAGATTCCCCAAATTCAAGTCATTCTGTGTCAGCAGCTCAGTCTAGCCAACAGAACGACCAAGGGGCGCTAACATGGACCGCGTCTTTATGAAACGTTCATTACTCTCCTTTTCTTTTAGTGCACAGATGTGGACGATGAAGACTGGGACATATCATCCTTAGAGGAAGAAAAATCTTTAGGGAAAAAAACTGGGCAAGAACAGAAGGAACATCTACCTTTGAAGAATGAGCCAAATTCTACTCAAGTGCCAAATGCCTGGGTTGCATCTAATCTCCAGGGGCCAAAGGGAGAAGGTTTGCTACTTTAACGTCTTACAGGAGCTTGGTCTACTTTCTAATTATTTGTGTTTCTTCCTTATAAATATCTAATTAAACTTAATATATCATACAAGTATCGATGCTTTATTTTAAAAAGGACTAAATGTGCACAACATCTGATCTGTATATATTTATTTAATTTGGGCCTAATCTTTGGATTTTAATTTTATTACTTTAATTTTAACATTATTTTTGAGAACGCCCATACAAATATTCATGCTTCATGCAGATGCCTCGCAGAAAATTAGAATTTCTGATCACACACCTGAGTGGGGCCATTCTTCTGGCAGTCTTCCTGAATTAATCTGCTCACACATCAAATGTTTTTATTTTCTTTGAAGAAAGATTTCTCTTGCAACATCGTAGCCAGTGGGATGAATTACAAATGAAACCCTGAGGTGACATTGTTCTTGGGTGAGACCTAGCATCTGGCTAAGTCCGGGAACTTAAGTCTCAATGTATGTTTAATTTTTAAAATTATAAAATGTAATCTATGTATTTTTTAATCAAAGAAATTCTGCCCATGGTGAAAGCCAAGGGTCACAGAAGGGATCCTCTGTGTGCCCCTCACCTTGTACGTTACCTCGAGTTCCCCCACATGTGAGTAGTGGGTTATGCTAGTGTCCAGACTCAACACCTGTAGACGTTAACTGTTGGTGTCCTGCTAAGACAGACGGGGGATCTGGCTCATTTTCTCCCCTCACTACACCTCTCATGACCCCTCGTCAGGGTCTTCAGGCCCCTATTGGTAGCTTTAATACATGCAGACCTCTCCCTTTGTCCTTTCCATTTTCAGCAAGATCTCTTGCCACCTCACTCTGTAAGATGCCAAGAGGAGCCATTGCCATGTCCGCCCTTCAAGTCAACTTTTCTCTCCTCCAGGGTGGGAGCCGTGCCTATACTGCCACACCGTGCCCATCACCAGGTTGCCTGTGCTGTCTGAAGGTTGATTCTGACAGTCACAACCTGACGACCGTGTGTACATTACAGTAACTGTATGCACACGGGACCGAGAGGATGCTCTGAATACCTTCCCTTTCTCTTCTCCCCGTGGCATGACCTCACGCCCCTCAAAGAAAAGATGTCTAGAGGACACTCAAGTGGAAATCTCTGCACCACACTATTTTGGTGGCTCAGCACACTTCTTAACATCATATTAAAGCCCACATCCCCTAGAAAATCCTTTTTTTCCCCACCATTTAATTCCTACTTGGCTTATTATAATTTGATTCTGCTTTCTTTACACCTACTACTCAGAGTCCGTAACAGTGACAAAACATTATCGAGCACAGTCAGGATCCAGACCCTGTGCTGAATGCAGGGAAGGAGAGATGCTGAGTGGAAGCCTCCACGTAGGGGTCCAGTGAGGGTGTCCAGGAGACGTGGCCATTCCGTGGCCAGACTGCACCCAGCCTCCTCCACAGCCTGCGGACGCTGGGGCCTGCGGATGGGTGAACAGACTCAGACACCCAAGTTTCGGAGTTTTACAGGCTCCTCAGTGTGCTGGTTTGATCACTCAGGCCTCCTCTTCCTCCCCCCACAGGACTTCAAGATGAATCAAGCACGTTGAAAAGCAGCTTAGTAACTGTGACTGATTGGAGTGACTCTTCAGATGTGTGACTACAGCCCCAGAGTCAGAAGGTCCAGACGCCAACAGGATTTCAGTAATCTGCCCACAGGATCCTTAACGCTCTTGCCCTACGGTATTTCTCACAAGAACAAGGAAGCGGATTCAAAGAACAAGGGTCTCTTTAACAGCACCTAATTCAGTATTGAAAACAAAAACTGTCAACAGTATTTCGAAGCATACAAAGGTGTTTAAGACTTCTGCTGCTTAAAAATAATGTGTCATTGAAGTCATAAAAAGTTTTCTCTTCAGAGCAGTACTCTAGTGTTTAAGCGCATTTTTTCGACTAATTTTTAAGTGAATTTTTTTTAAACTTATAGCCAGTTTGGGTTCGAATTAAAGCTTTTTTTTTTAATACCTTTCTTATATACATTGTCACACTGGAAGTGATTTATTATAAAATTCTGTTAGTATGCTTAAAACTGAATTAGTGGAATCAGTGAAATCTTACGAGTAGACTGGTTATTTTTCACATAGAAATAAGTTTAGAATTATAAAAATATAGCTAGGCCCACGCTAAATACATTTTCCAGAAGTACCTGTACCAGACTCAGCTTTGAGCCATTGTAAGCATGTTGTTATTAAACAATTATTTTAGAACTTTAAACACCATTTCTGCAGTATAACCTTTACCTTGGATATTTTATGAATAAAATGTAGCTGTTTTAAACATCAAGTTATCAGAATATGAAAAGATTGGGTCATTACTGAATTCATATGTGTATGTAGGGTTTTTCCCCCCTTTTTTCAAATGCCCAACCCATATTATAAAATACCTCAAAACTATTAGTTCTGTTCTTAACAATTGTCAATGGTCGCAAAGTTCATATAAACTGTTTTTTGCATTTTTTGTACTTTGTGGTACTACATGTACTCTTGTTTCCAAAAAAAAGGTAACATTTTAACTAATGGTCTGTTGGGTTTTGGATGTCTTTTTCAATTTGCCAACCTTTTAAGTAAAGGCCTCCATTACATCACTGTGACTGTAGCTGAGTTACTCATTAAAGACAGTTCTGAGCTAAACTTACTTTATTGGGGGGGGGGGGGTAGGCTTGCCCTGTTAGCTGTGCCACAACAGCCTAATCTAAAGTCACAACAATTTATTATGCTTCTGCCCCTCCCTGCCCCTTCCTCGCCCCTTCCTCCGGGGTCCCTTTCACTTGTCTGCTTGCACCCTAACACTTCCCCCAGGCCATTTTATGCAGATGTACTCACTTTGTATGTAAGTGCTTTCAAATTTTCATGTAGTAGGACAGAGATAAGCAACACACAAAAGCCACATCCTGCCTGCAAAGGCACAGGGGCCACTGTGTTATTTCAACCTTATTTAAACAGATACTTATTTAACATACTTATTTAACAGATACTTATGTAACAGACCTTGGGTCTGTTTTGCTTTTTTAACATGCATCATTAGTTCCTTTAATCAGAACAACTTCATAATCCTCATCCTGAAGATGTGCCAAAAGGAGGGGCGCCTGGGTGGCTCAGTTGGCTAAGCATACGACTTCAGCTGAAGTCATGATCTCGCGGTTCATGAGTTTGAGCCCTGCCTCAGGTTCTGTGCTAACAGCGCAGAGCCTGCCTGGGATTCTCTCTCTCCCGCTCTCTCTCTACCTCTTCCCCACTTGTGCGCGCTGTCTCTCAAAATAAACTTAAAAAAAAAAAAGATGTGACAAAAGAAGAATTATTAAGTAACTTGCCGGAGGCCATTCGGCTAGGAAGTGACAAGAGCAGGCTTTCCCTGGGCTCCAAGCTCCGTGTCTGCCACATCTTCACTCCTGACGGAAGGGGGTGGACTTCTGCCAAGTGAGCCCCAAATTTAAATTAAGTTGGCACATCTGTGTTGCAAAAGCAGGTGCCACCCAGGCTCCAGGACCTTCCTCTGCGGGCTCCAAAGTCAGGCATGATCAGCATCTCTCACTCAGCTCGTGCTGATGCTCCGCTCCAGAACCTGCTTTCTACAGAGACACCCAAGCAGTTATTGAAGGTGGACATGCCAGGCAATGGGCAGGAGCCCTTCCTTGAGCGCTCACAGAGATCGCAGTAGTGACAAGCGTAAGAAACCACAAGTCAATGCTACGCAGACTGTAACCTGTCCATCAACCCACGCATCTTTCGAGGAACAGGCTCGGATTGCCCCCACACTGTTCACAAGATACCACTCCTTAATACCCCTTCTGTTTAATATATGAAGGAAAAGAAGGAATGGGGGCAAAGACTGCAACGTCTGAATGATTAAGGATACGTTACAAATCCTTGATCCTTCGGTGCTAAATGCATGTTCTATAAATGTATCAGATATATACAAATCCTGTAAATAACCTGTTTATTTTCTTATAGAAAGCCACAACAGAAAATGATTAGTATATAACTGTGTAAGAACATTTACATCCATACAATCAGCAAATTCTCCAAATTCATGTTTTAAAAATAGTTTGAGTGTGAATTACAGGAGGGCCTTGCGGGGATCATCTGTGAACAGTTCACTTTTATAGTAAAGACAGCTCGCGGCGGATTTCCTTTCAGACATAAGCATTTTTATCAAACTGTTTTGAAGGGTTTGTGGTTTTAAGATCTCCTCCTGCGCCAGGATATTTCGTCCGAGAAGACATGACAGATGTGGCCCCGTTGTATGCGTATCCCATTCTGCAAGGCAAAACACCGAGAGCCCGTTTTTTTACACGGAGGGTAGAAACCATTTCCCCCATTTCTGTCCCAGCCAAGTTTCAGAGCCTCCCTGACTACTTTTAGTTAGCACTCTCTCTTGTACCCCCAAACATTTCACTGCCATTTCTGACCAGTTAGCGGGACCACGGGAATCTCAGCAGAGGAAACTCATGGCTTGTTAATTTGTTGTTTCTCTTTTAAAACTCCTCTTCCTGGACCCTGGGGGACCCTAGTGACCTTCATCAGTAATGTCTGCCCATGTGAAAATGATGAGGTCAAGGTGAAGAATACACCACACCCTGTTATAAGACCCGTCTTTCTGCTTACAGAATAGCTTGGGAATGTAAGAATGATGAGCTCTGTTTTTTAAACTAACTTTAACGAAGTATATATTTATTCCATTCAATATATTTATTATATTGAATATTATATTCACTATATATTCCTCACTTTTGCCAATTCTAGTTTTTTGAAGTTTCTTTTTTGTTGTGTTTTGTTTTTCGATGTGTCTAAGAATCGTGTGAGCGATCTAGAACCTGCCGCACGTGTAGTAACTTTAACAGGTCATTTTTATCTCTTTTTCATACCTGGGTGTTTTGTTGTTGTCAGATATTGAAAAGCAAAATATGACACCACCAATTATGCAGAGTGAGGCTCCCGCCCATCCAATAAACAGAGCAGCTCCTAATTCATACCTGTGAGGAAGCATTACACATGCATTACGGCTTACTTCTTTTGGGGAGTAAACAGTATTTAAGACCTAACAAGCCAACCTTTACTAATGCTCATCAGAAATTGCCGCTGCAGCTTGCAGAGGAAATAAGAACACTTGTATCTGCATAACGCCTTAAACTCTATTCAAAGTGTTTTTCTGGCCATCACTTGATTGTATCTCCCCAATCTCCCGAAAGGAAGAGGAAGTGATCCCTGCAGGCGAGGCAGAGGCAAAGCCAGCTGCAGAGCCCAGGCCTCCTGACTCAACCAGTATCTTTCCTCTGGGCTCTAAGGCTCACAGAGCTTTCCATCTATTTATTCTGTTGCACAGGGTAATTTATTATTATTTTTTTTAATGTTCATTTATTTTTGAGAGAGGGAGAGAGGCAGTGCAAGCAGAGGAGGGGCAGAGAGAGGGAAACAGAGGATCTGAAGTGGACCCTGTGCTGACAGCAGTGAGCCCAATGTGGGGCTCGAACCCACGAACCGCGAGATCATGACCTGAGCCAAAGTCGGACGTTTCACCGACTGATCTCCCCAGGCACCCCACACAGGGTAAATTATTCAGGTAGACTCTGGTTAGAAAATGGAAGGTTGCCTTTGCTTTCAGTTTAATTCCATTTCATAAACATCTATTTGCAAATCACGTACAAGGTGTTGAAGATCAGCAGAATGTGCCATCCCCAAAGAGGCCACTTGGGCATGGGGATTATCTTGAGTGGAAGGCAACTGAGAAGATACAAGAAAAGCTCTCTGCCCTTCCCCATTTGCCTAAAAGCAGGACATAAATTTGTAAAGATGTCCCCTGTGCCACCTACCCCTCCTACCAAGAAGGACAGAAGTTAATCACCAGAGACAACAATACACTCTGATCAGCTCACAAACAGCACCAGGAGGCTCTCCATAACACTTTACTAACTAGCCCTGCCTTCCAGTACTTCCTCCATAGATCTGCCTTCCCACAATTTGCCGCCCCAGGAGCTCAGAAGCCCTGTCCCTTGTCTTTTCACCTGTGAGCGTATTGTTCTTTTGTTAAGATGCCATATAAGCCCAAGTTCTAACTGGCCCTTTGAGTTAGTCATCACTGGGTGCTCCCACGTGTATGCATGATGCTCAGGTTGACCAACTGTTTTTCTCCTGTTAAACCATCTTTTGTCAGTCTAATTTATAGGGTCTCAGCTGAGAACCTCGAAGAGTAGAGGGGGAAAGAGGTTAAATTTTTCCTCCTCTAGAGAGCCCGTGAAAAGTCCGTGCTAGATAAGTGCTATCTTGCTTACCACCACAATCTAGTGGGAGACAAATACAAAATAACATCATTTAGTGATAGATTGCTAATAAACAATAAACACCTCCTATATGGCTGGTCACAGTACTCTGCTGATGCCTTGAGCAAATACAAAGATAGACAAGGCAGCTGCTGCCTAGGGGATGTCCCCACACAAAGGGGCAAATAATGCTACAGAGAACAAGAAAGGAAATCACTTACTGTGGAGGGCCAGAGGAAATCCTTTTAGGGGAGGAACACTCACCCAGAAAAACAAGTAAGGAATGAGAAAAGTATGCCAAAACGTTAGGGGCTGTGTGTTCTCATGCTTGCCTATGCTTTTTCTGAAGAATAGGGTTTTTTTCTTAATTAAAGAAGTGATCCTCAAGCTTTTTTGGCCCACAGACTTCCACTGCAAGGCAAAAACTGACGGATGCCATTCCCAGCCTAATGGTGGTTTTCAGGATAAAATGAAGCCCAAGTGGGAGGGGTCTCTTTTGGTCATGCAGAATCCACAGAAGAGCTGAGACAGAAGAGCAGGGGGCGAGGGCGAGAAGGGACAAGGCAGGTCTGAGGTGGGCTCCCTCCCCAGCCTGCCCCCCAGAGGAGGTGCAGAGCCAGACTCAGGTCTCGAGGCCACACCACGCTGTTGACAGCATCTGGCATGCACCCACCACCTGTGCCTGTCCCGAGTTTTGCCTCGTCTGTTTCTACGTGCCATATCACTGACTGAACTCCCAGCCGGGCAGGACAGGATCTCTCCCATGATCTGAGTCACAGTAATGGTAATGGAAGAGTGACCTTGACTGCCAGCTTGGGGAAGCAGGAAGCGACCCTAACAGAAGATCAGGAAGGTATCGTCCACTCGCTCATTTTCAGATCTGGCTACAGAGGCAATTTCACAGCCTGTGTTCACAGTTGGGAAGAAGTGATGCACACAACACATGCTGCCCTGTGGTCCCTTCTTTTCTCTGTCGTGTTGCCTTCTCTGGGAAACCCAGGTGACAGCTGAAGCGAGTACAACAACAGGGGGCAGCACATCATCCCGCACTAGAGCACTAATTATGCTCCCGTAAACAAGAATCTTCTCCAACCGCTCCCACTAGTGGCGATGGCAGAAACAGAAGACTGGGGTAAAGTGCAACAAAACACCTTCAGCCTGCACAAAAACACTGGACCGAAAGGACTCAAGGCTGAAGTGCACTGATGAAAAAGAGCTGGCCGGACCAAGAGTGCAAAGTTCACGGTTTTATAAAAGATGCCTACATTAAACACCATGCAATCCACCTAAAAAGGATATCCTGGATTTCCACCACCAGCTCTTCTTTTATGATGTTTGAACACAATTATGCACATAAAACCAGCAGACTGCCTGCCAGGTCGTTAGATGTAGGTCATCCGACCTCTTCAAAACATCCGTGAGTCCTACAGCAAGCTGCTCTCAGATGCCCCCCGTCACGCTTTCGCTGCAGACGGCTAACAGTGAGCACACTGAACATTTCTACTTGGAGGACATCACTGTGGGATTACGGTCTAATGGTACTTTCTGTTTTTTCTCTATCGTGGGCCTCCCATTAGAGTTCAGGCTGTCTTCACTCCTAATAAAAGCGTGACTTAGTTATTACTCTTAGTGTACGTACCCCCGGAAGCAACAGTCTAAGGTTTTTCTTAAAAAATATTGAGCTTTCTAAAATCAGATTCCAGGGCCGGATACCATGGTCGATTAAAAATAAGTCTCTAGGGGCGCCTGGGTGGCGCAGTCGGTTAAGCGTCCGACTTCAGCCAGGTCACGATCTCGCGGTCCGTGAGTTTGAGCCCCGCGTCAGGCTCTGGGCTGATGGCTCGGAGCCTGGAGCCTGTTTCCGATTCTGTGTCTCCCTCTCTCTCTGCCCCTCCCCCGTTCATGCTCT
>NW_026057576.1:64608154-64627314 GCF_023721935.1 Panthera uncia | reverse complement strand
AAAAAAAAAAAACGTTGGAAAAAAAAATAAAAAAAATAAAAATAAAAATAAGTCTCTAATTATTAATAGTGGTCAATCAGGGGTGACAATCATAGAAATCATAAACTACAGCTTGGCACTGTGAATTCGCTCAAAGGAGCATGCAAACATGTACACAGTGTCGTCACAAATCAGAGGATAAATTACTCAGGCAGGAAAAATGTTGGGACTTGTGTCTTTATACTCATTTAAGCCATCCTGAACCTTCTGCAAGAATCATGAGTTTGTCTTATATTAAAAACAGGTTCAGGGCACCGGGGTGGCTCAGTCAGTTAAGTGTCTGACTTTGGCTCAGGTCATGATCTTGCAATACATGAGTTTGAGCCCCACATCAGGCTCTGTGCTGACAGCTAAGAGCCTGGGGCCTGCTTCGGATTCTGTGTTGCCCTCTCTCTCTGCCCCTCCCCTGTTCATTCTCTCTCTCTCAAAAATAAACATTTTTAAAAAATTTTTAAAAATACTGGCTCGCTTATTCCTGACTTTTAATATATTTTCATGTTATTTAACTTTAAGTCAGTAAATTCAGACTCTATTCCAAGAAAAGTACCATTTCCATTTGAGTTCCTTGTGAGTTCTCTCAGAGACAAATAGTACTCAGAGCTGAAGTCTTTAAGAGACTCCACATCTACATCAGCAATTTCTAACAATTTGGCTTTGTGACTTGGTTCTTTCTCTTGCAGAGACTTTTTCTTCTTCATTCTGTGGAAAGACACGGATAGCAGACTTACTCAGCAAGGACTCAAATTCGCACCTATCAGTGTGCATGATCTGGCAAAAACTGGCTGGTATTATTGAAACACAGGATTGAGAGAGCAATATAATATCCACTCAAATCTGTTCCAGAGCATGTTTCCTTTGACACTGACTGGGAAGCTTAGTCTCTGCCTGGAAAATCTTTCTCCGTTTATTTGGTAATACTAAGAAGCTGACTTCAATGCCTCCGAAGATTACCAAATTTCAGATGCTCTGTTGCAGGGCTTTCTTTCATTAACAATATCCTCCTGGCCCCACACCAGCTTCCCCACTCAGAGCGTGCCCTCTTTATTGGACTGTTACGATCGCCAACATTTCTTCATTATTCTGAAAAGCTCTAAATCTGCTTAGCACCAGACAGATCCATGATTGTCAGGGGGAGGACAGAGCTCCATTTTATGGATCAAAATATTGTTTCTACAGTATCTCAAATAATCCTCTCAGTTGATAGGACTAATAAAAAGCTGCCTATATGACTTTAATTCACTTATGTAATTGAATGTAAGTTAGCAAGCAGGGGAAAACTTTACTTATATATAATCACTTAAAATTTCCCCCAAAAAAGAACCATAAAGAACTAAGGCATTAAAATGTCCTTTGAACTGGGACGCCTGGATGCCTCAGTCAGTTCAGTGTCCGACTTCAGCTCAGGTCATGATCTCAGGATTTGTGGGGTCAAGCCCTTGCACTGGGCTCTGTGCTGCCAACTTAGAGCCTGGAGCCTGTTTCAGATTCTGTGTCTCCTTCTCTCTCTGCCTATCCCCCACTTGTGCTCTCTCTCTCTCTCTCTCTCTCAAAAATAGACAGACATAACATACATACATACATACATACATACATATATACAACCATACATAAATAAAACACCCTCTGAAGTATTAGGTGAAATTATTCTCACCCGCCTGGCTGTGCCTGGGGCCCTAGAGAGCTAGTACCACACTTGGAGGCCTTCATTCTAATCATCTCATACTTCAACTCATATTTCAGCCCTATAACCTTCACGGTAATCCGAGGGAATGGACTGAAGAACCCCTTTTATTTGCACCTCCTATTTTTTTGTCTTCCTTGCATCCAAACCCATTATGACTTATTTGCCATCTATGGGGAGCTCGTGTAGCCTACCCAGGTCACCACCACAGAAATGATGTGCCAGGAGGCATTGTGCTCATCATGTGTTTTGAGGTGTACAAGAGAAGGACAGCTCTGGTCTCAAGGATCTCAGAGTCTAGTGACAATAGTCAGATAGTAAGCAAGTAACACTAGCAAAGTACAATGAAATTTAACAACAGCATCAGAAGAGTATGTTTTTGCCAAGTAAACATTACCTGTTCTCCCAGATCCACCCAGACGTCATTCAGGTGAGTGTCTACAACTATAACCAGCATTACTGTCAGCTCACTGTACTAGGATTTTTGTGTGTGTGCTAAGAATTTTTTTTTGCATAATTACATTCAATCTTCATTACAATCCTGAGAGATAGGTATTGCTACCTCATTTTACAAATGAGGAAGCTGAAGCTCAGGGAAATTAAATTACTTGCCACATACCTCAGCTAAGTAAATGGTAAAACCAGGATTTAAAACCCATAACTGTGATTCCAAAACTCAAGCTCTTAACCATCACTCTTTCTTCCCTTTACGTAGTATACCTTAGCTAAGTAAAAGATTTTATCAATATGAGAAAATACAATCAATGCAATATATTCTTATTTGTCATTTCAGAGAGATGGGCGTTTTCTCTCTCTGCGGCTCACTGCCTTCTCAGTGGCTCACAAGCTCCAGGGTATGGAATTTTTTCTGAATTCCCCTCAGGCTGTCTTTTCACCCAGCACAAAAAGAGGTGAGTGTAGTAATTAAAATCAGGGCATGTTGGACTGGAAAAAACAGAAAATGCAGCGCCTCCAAAAACAAAACAAAAAGTGTTTAGCGAATGAAAAAAAATCTCCTCGTACGACCCCCAGAGGAGCGAAGTGACCTTGCTGTAAGTCGCAGAGCTAGGAGTCAGGTCTTTGGCATCTGGGATAGCGTTTTTTCAAACACATTGTCTTACTCCTCATTTTAACAAGAGTGGTAGCAGCCAAAATAAATATTCCAGTTAACTGAAAACTAACAATTGATCAATTGATCGATCATGTATCTCTATCGAGTTTAAAGTTTAGAAAGCATACCACATATTACCAACATAAACATTTTAAAATTGAATTCCACTGGCATGCCATTGTTTTAAAGATTACTACCTAAAATAAACGTTCTTCAGCTCATAGGCTTATATAATCCAAGGTCTAGATAACTACATGAGTAGATTTTATATTAAATAAGTATTCTGCAGGTATTATCTACAAACACTCCTCCCCCCGCCCCCCCCACCCTCTCCTGGGGGCCCAGTTACAAGGATGGGCTGCCACATGCCCACCCAGCCTGTGTACCTCCCCACCCTGCTCACAGTCTAGCTTTCCCTTACACAATCCCATCGGCTAATGGTTTCTCTCCCACTGCCCACAAGATGCCACAGGATTTCTCACCCGAAGCTTCCAGGAGACTTACAAAGTACTAACAGGTACCTCCCAAATGGCGGCTAACGTAGAATTTAAATAATAAGCATCCACTTCTACACGGAAACTTCACGCAGAATTCTCACATTTAGGAAACCCAAAATAAAGATTGATCTTTTTGGTGTCAGTTCTAAATTGCTTTCCTGTGGCTAGATTAAAACAGACATACATGCGTTTCTTTTCTATGTGCTGTGATTTATCAACAAAATTCTACAAACGTTATATATTAATAACATGCTGATGTGGTAAGTGCTCTAGCTACGTTATTTTCTTCCGTCCTCTTCACACTGAGAAGCAGGAGGGATTACCTCTCTTATCCAGACAGACAACTGCAGCTCCCCTAAGATCCCAGAGGAGCGAGGGCAGGGACAGGAGCTGAGCCGGGGTGTAACTCTGAAACCTGCCTCTTAGCCTATCTGCCGCCACCCCCCTCCAACCATCTGCACGCACAGGAAGTATCTTTACAGAAGCCCTAATTCCTGCCAAGTATTCACGGAAATTAAAAAAAAAAAAATTCACAGTGTAACAATATAATATTAGCTAAGGTAAATTACAACTTAAAAGAAATATGTCCTGTCCCCCAAAATCACATAGGCCAATTCCAAAACAAATCTGTTGTTTAGCTCGATCTCCAGTCATATGGAGAATTGGGGGGTTTCCTGGGCCCTCTTTGGTTTTAAGTGAAAATGATGTGCCGAGTCCTTATACTCAAAGCAGGCAGCAGGCCTGATAACGTGTTCGCACACACGCTGTGAAGTCTGAACAAGCAGACACTGCAGAGGGGGCTGTGCTTCAAGACAGGAAATTCCTGGAACGTCGAAGCTGCCTTGCGACCCCTGAGGGCATGGCCAGAGCTTAGAGTCCGTGCGTGCGCAGGTGAGTGTGCGCATCTGCTTGTGTTAAGAGAAAAAACATACGGATGAATTTGCAGCAAAAGAGCCTGAGTCATTTAAAAGCAGATCCCGCATTCTATTCAGAATCCCCCACGGGCTACCCGAAAGTGTCTCAGAATCAAACCAGGGACAGATGTATGCAGGATGGCTCTCTTGGGAAGGGTCTCAAGAATGTCTATGAATTTGACAGTTCCTGGGGGTTGCACGTCTCCAACTCAATGCTACGACTGAGGCGATTAGAAAAAAAGAAGAAATTACTCAAGCCTTGTTTCTTTTAAATGGTTTCTTTTAAATGGTCCCTTTCAAACCTGCCTTCTATTTGAGAGCCAAGCGTCTTAACAACAGTTATCACTTCTACCGGGCTTCCAACATTTCAATATTCATTACTCTATGGCTCACCTTAGTACACGACCTCAAGTAATGAACTGCGACATTGATGCACGCTGCTAAGGGCCAGTATCCTTAAAAATAACAGTGAACGTTTACTGAGTGCCTACCGTGTGATGCATGCTTCTAAAGAGCTGAATATTTATATCCCTCCATAGCACAGAGGAGGGACGCAGGACACAGAAAAGACACGGACCTTCTTCAAGGTTATACAACAAATAAGCAGCAGAGCCGGGCTTTCCTCCCAGGCAGCCAGGAGGTGCTGGACCCAGGGCCTCGCTCTTTGACACTGTGTGTATGCTGCCTCCTGCCCTCATGTCCACATGACATGCCCGTAGGTCCCAGACATCCACAAACATGCTCAGTCTTCCCACTCCAAGAGAGATGCAGACAGACAGTCCTATAACACTGCTGACCGGCCTCCTTGCTGTAAATGTCATGGAGCAGGCACTAGGCACAAGAGACTCCAAAATCAGCAAGATGTGGTCTCTGCCCGCAGATGCTCCTGGTCTGGTTTGGGACAGGAACCAGTAAGTAAGTGCTAACTACACGGCAGCATTATGACAGAAGCACCAGGTGGTGGAACAGGAGCACACGGGAGGGCACCTCACCCAGAACACAAGTCCTGCAGGATGGCTGGTGTCAGCCAGCATGTGAAAAGGAAAGGGAAAGGGGGCTTAGGGGTCCGAGTGGAGTCACCAGGAAGCATGGCAAACTGGCAGGAATTGTGACTCCATGTACTGGCCAGTAAAAACAAAACACAGTTGCCCAACACTTGATTCGCAAGCATATTTTTAAAGTCACGCTAGTGTTAACAAAAGCATCCGAGCCATTATGGTGATCTGAGCCACCACTGAACAGCGAAGGCACAGGGTAACGCTTCTTAATATTTAACAGCTGAATTGTTTTGTTCTTAATACATGGTACCTCCAAGGAAGCCCTTATCCAAGAATCTGTGAGCTGTTTACCAACATTAATTCATTCTCCAAATAACTCACGAGTGGAGTAAGCCTAAATAAACGAACATCCATAATTCATTACATTATAATAATGACAGAAGTCAGAAGCCAAATATGCTGGCAAGGTCACGTAGTGAGATTGATATTCCTTTGAACTTCACCCAGGAAAATGTGTAATCTAGAAAGGTACCTTCTAGAATGATCTACTTGAATGATCTACTGTTCATTTAACTGGACAGACAGCAAGCATGAGAACATTTATCAGAGAGTAGACAGCTGTTTATTTCTAACTACTAAATAGCCACAGAGGTGAACAGGTTTTCCCAAGTAAAGCTGAAATCCTAAAGTAGAAACTAAATATATGCCAAGAATGAGTGTTAGAGATAAATAAGTCCACGGTTTTAAACACTCTGAAAATAAAAAAGCCTGAAGGATAAGACCTGAATATGAGAATATCTGAGCCAAAATACTAATGATAAATTTCATATACTAAAAGAGAATAAATCTAAGATTATGACGTCCCATTTCTTCAATTAGGGCATTTGGTTTAATGCTCCAACATTGCACGAATTTGAAAAGAAGTTTCTTTGTGTCAATAAATTCTTACTTGGAACAGTTTATTTAAGAAAACAAATCAAGACCTTTAGGAAGTTAAGTCATTTGGACAACAAAGCAGTAGTGGAAATAATAACTGAATTAAATCTCAACTCCCTGGAGGGTGGGTCACAGGGTAGTGGATGCCTGCTACCATAAACTTGAGAATGGTAGACTTTTTTGGATTTGGTAGGTTTTATTTTAATAAAAAGGAGGAAGTTGGTTTGAAACAGCCAAAGGGAAGAGTTGGGAAATCTTTTTCAAGGCTTTGCAGCAGCCCATCCTGGAGTCATGAAACATAATCACAACTTGAATGAACGCAAGAGAAGCAAAACAAACGCCAAAAAAAAAAAAAAAAAGGCGGGGGCCGGGTTGGGGGGCATGGCAGAAACGACCACAGTCAGATGTAACTCTTTAAACAACTGCAATTGTGGGGGCACCTGGGTGGCTCAGTCGGTTAAGTGTCCGACTTTGGCTCAGGTCATGATCTCATGGTTCATGAGTTTGAGTCCCGCCATGGGCTCTGCACTGGTAACTTGGAGCCTGCTTCGGATTCTGTGTCTCCCTCTCTCTCTGCTCTTCCCCTTCTGGCACTCTGTCTCTCTCCCTCTCTCTCTCAAAAATACATAAACATTAAAAAAAAAAAAAAAAGAATTACATTTGTGTTGTGACTATAGCCTGGGAGAAAGAACTTCCCAGATATATGGAGGGAGAGGAAGGATTTCGGAAATACAGAGCCAGGAGCATAGAGCGTGTTACTGTTTTTAGTGCTACAGCCTCTGATCTTTACTCCAGCTGCACTAGAAGCCACTCATCTTTTCTCACCAATAAAGTGCCTACTGAGTTCCTTGCACATAGTAGGAACCTAGCAGGAATTTTGTTGATGAGTTTAGTCTGTGTTTCTAACTTAGGCAACCAAGGTAGGTCTTACATAGGAATGTCCTGGAAATCCACAGAAAAGATTCAATTAATATAGCACAGAATCTTTTTATTTTTTTGAGGGGGGGGCACAAGTGAGTAAAGGGGAGAGAGAGAGAGAGAGAAGCAGGGTCACCCAAAGTGGGGCTCATGTTTTACCCGAAGTAGGGCTCGAGCTCACCCGATATGGGACTAGAACTCATGAACCGTGAGATCGTGACCTGAGCCAAAGTCAGATGCTTCATGACTGAGCCACCCAGGTGCCCTAATATAGCACAGAACCTTAAGAAAAACAAAACAAACATCAAAAAAACTAGATTCTGAGCCCAGACTGTCTTCCAGTGCATTTCAGGGCTCGGGTATGGGATAGCTAGGATTTGCTCACCAGAAATTTAAAGTAGAGCACACCACAAGCAGCTGTCTTCACTGCCTTCCTAAAGGCCAAGCACACATGTGACTGTGGACAGGGAGAGATGTCACTTGGTGGTAGCTAGTTTTAGGAAGCGGAGTGTGTGATACGGATGGGAGAGAGGAGTGAGTGTCCTTCCTTCTCTCCTCAGTGGGCTGACACCACAGGAAGCTTTTCCCCTAACTCTGAAAGGACTACCTCTGCAGATAAGACTCACTTGCCAGGCACTGTGCTTGGCTAATAAGACAGCAATGAAAGGGGCACTTTCTAATCTCAAAGAATTTACTCTCACGCAAGTGAATGAAAACACCAAAGAAAGTCAGAACCTTCCTGCTGTAGTACCTTCCAAATCTCAACCCACCTAGGGCTGTCCTGCCTTTAGCCCTGATTCTCCAAAGCATTCCTCAGTTCATGCACAAACTAAGTCAAAGACCGATGGCTGAATTTTTAGCAAATGCTAGCTGAGGCAACACTAGCCCCTAGAATATGCCAAATCAAAATCTCACTTTGGGGCGCCTGGGTGGCTTAGTTGGTTAAGTGTCCAACTTCGGCTCAGGTCATGATTTTGTGGTTTTTGAGTTCAAGCCCCACTCAGAGCCTGGAGTCTGCTTCAGATTCTGTGTCACCCTCTCTTTCTGCCCCTCCCCCGCTCACAGTCTGTCTCTTTTTGTCTCTCAAAAATAAACATTAAAAAAAAATATCAAAATCTCACTTTAAAAATTCTAAGACCTATGAAATTAGTTTATTTTGTGTAGGTAGCCAATTTTTAACTTATTAATCTTTCAAATTTTTATTTCTCTGTCCTCTACTAGAAATGTCGATAAAAGGATGGGGCACCTGATAAAAGGATGGTGCTCAGTCGATTAAGCAACCAATTCTTGATTTTGGCTCGGGTCACGATCTCACAGTAATGAGATCAAGCACCACACTGGGCTCTATTGACACAGAGCCTGTCGTGGGGCCCGAACCCCAAAACATGAGATCACGACCTGAGACAAAAATCAAGTGGGACACTTAACCGACTGAGCACCCAGGTGTTATATTTTTAAGTCACTTCAGAAAAGGCTAATAAAAATATCTATAAAGATAAGCTACAATTAAAAATCAATCTTAATAGCTAATACAATACAGTAATCAATTTCCTCTTTTCTAATCAGTTCTGAGCATCTATATACACTCTCTTAATTTCCACATTAAGTCTATGAGAAAGTTCTATTCTTAGCCTGATTTCAGGATGAGAATACGGAAACAGCAGGCAGAAGTTGAGAAGAGAGTGAGTGCCGACAGGACATGAGGGGGGGATGAGGAAAACCCCTCCGAGTCCATATTTACTGAACTGAGTTTAACCAAAACCTGAAAGAAAATCAGAAATCCCAATGGCACCAAACTGAGTTAGGCGACTGAGCATACAGCAAACACAGAAGAAAAGTCACACAAAGGACAGACGCAAGTTACTGGGCATATATGAATTAGCCTTGCTTGACCTTTTGAGGAATGATAAAAATGATTTTTAAGATTCTGCCAAAGACATCCTTAATAATTGTCAGGAAAATAAAGACAGCAATGTGGAAAAGATAATCCAGAAAAGGCAGCAATGTCTTTAATAAAATAAACCAGTTTTGTTGTAGATTTAGGATACCAAAGCCTGAAATAAAAATGTATCATTTAATGAAAATTATTAGTTCGTTTAAATATCATTAACGTGTTTCTTTTTTTTTTAATTTTTTTAAAATTTTTATTTATTTTTGAGAGAGAGAGATAAAGTGGGAGGGAGGGAGGGAGGGAGAGACAGCGTGAGCAGGGGAGGGGCAGAGAGAGAGAGAGACACAGAATGTGAAGCAGCCCCAGGCTCCGATGCAGGGCTTGAACTCACAGTGAGATGATGACCTGAGCCAAAGTTGGAGGCTTAAGAATTTAAAAATCAGAACGCATTTTTCCAACATAAGCAGGTGAGTAAAAATTACACTGGTGTCTCAAACACCCATTTTTGTTTCCCATTTAACAAAAGTTAAAATAGTTTTTGAAAACATGCAAAAAATATATATACCATACTGTCACCAAAAATCATGAAACGGAGTATTATAAATCATGGGTCTTAGAGCAAGCATTCCTGGTCTGACTCATAGTCTAATCAGACAGTACCTAGTTGAGTTTAGGTTCCATTGCACACATTAATTGACCTCTTTCCTCATTTGAAAAAAAAAAAAAAAAAAAAAAAAGGTTGTACCAAGAGAACCTACTTTATAAGGCTGTTCCAAGAATAAAACAAAATAATAAAACAGAATAATATTTGCAATGCTCTGCTTGGTACATGGGAGGGGCCCAACATGTGTTAGCTGCTATTTTCATTATATAAGCATTTATTATTTATAAATAAAAGACACCAAAGACAGAACTAAAAAACCAATTCCCTGAAGAAACTTAAATCCACCAGAAAAAAGTAATGCACACCTGACCAGCTATTTTAGCAACTGTTTTTTAAAATCCTGTCACATTTTATCTGAAGACTGAAAGAGAAGCACCAGACTGGTTGTTAACTATACACGTACATACTGATGTGGCTTTCTACAGAGGTATGTGGGTATATTTTCATGGAAGACAAAATATTGCATATATCATTATTTCTAATTTGGTATCCCTGGGGTTTTCCCAAGGCAAAGAAATAAGCCTAGGGAAACTATAAAAAGCAATTGCCCATAGTTAAAAAAAACAACCATCAACAACAAACTGATCTGTAAATGCCAAAGCAACTGCCTGCAACCCAGACCGGTCACACCTGGGTGGTGTCTGTACCACTCCGAAGGCATTTTTTAAAAACCCTGCAGGGGTGCCTGGGTGGCTCAGTCGGTTAAGCATCTGACTTCGGCTCAGGTCATGATCTCACGGTCCGTGGGTTCGAGCCCTGCGTCGGGCTCTGTGCTGACAGCTCAGAGCCTGGAGCCTGTTTCAGATTCTGTGTCTCCCTCTTTCTCTGACCCTCCCCTGTTCACGCTCTGTCTCTCTCTGTCTCAGAAATAAATAAATGTTAAAAAGAAATAAAATAAATAAATTTAAATAAATAAATAAAATAAAAACCCTGCATAATGTAGTTTCTTTATAAAGCTTTATTAAGTGGAGCTTCTTAAGGAGTTAATTTAAAAGGCTAATTAAAAATGAAAACATGAGGGGCGCCTGGGTGGCCCAGTCAGTTAAGCATCTGGCTCTTGATTTCAGCTCAGGTCATGATCTCCTGGTTTGTGAGATCGAGCCCCGTGTCAGCAAAGAGCCTGCTTGAGATACTCTCTCTCCCTCCCTCTCTTTGCCTCCCCCACTTGTTCTCTCTCTCTCTCTCTCTCTCTCTCTCAAAATTGATGAATAAATATTTTTTAAACATGAAAAGATGATACTTCATTTAAATGTCATTAACAGATTGCTAATCTTCAGGAGCATGTTCCATGTCAGTGTTTGAAACCATGATGGAAACCGGCTCAGACACCAGCACCCGGCAAATGTCAATCTGGGTGGACAACAATCGAAGCAAGCTGTCAGTTTTTTGTTGTCTCACATCATCATCCTTTCCTCCCCACCTTACGTCTCTCTTCCACTTGTCCTCTACTTCACCCCAATTTAATGACGTACAGTGGATGAAGTCCAGAATTTCAAATGCTACGCCTTGAGCTTTTTAGACAAGACACTATGTGACACCAATGCAGTAATTAAATGCATCTTTTGCCAACGTAGCACATGAAATGTTTACTCTTGAAATGATGTCATCAAATAGTATTTATCAGTGTCTCACTTTGACGAGCCATGTAAGGAATTTATGTATCTTAATTTAGAAGAGTCACTCGCATACATTTCCTAGAAGCTAGAAACATACAGACCAAGAAGAGGACTTACTTCTGCTCAACATAGAGAGGATCAAAGAATTCCGTTGTGATTTTGTTTGCGTAGAGGGAACAACCGGTCATTGAGCACAACCCTGCAAAGTATCAGAAGGAAAGTACCACGGTTAGTGTCATTTCAATAACATCGTGAAGTGCCTTGTTTGGGAGAAAGTTACTATTTACCTGACAGTATGAATACAATTCCAGCCAAACAAGCAATTTTAGCTTTAGCTTTATCTGAGCCTCCGACTTTGGTACACTTCATTCCAAACAGGGCAAATATGGAACCAAAAAAGCCCAGACTGACAGCGGCAATCATAAGTCCTCTACATGCCTGGATATAACCTGCAATTAGAGGTCATCTGTGTTAGCATAAAACACGTGGCTTTCCAGGGAGACATCCTCCTCATTTTGTACCATCCTTCTGAATGAGGGTTCCGTTCTCCAAAAAAAAATACCCATAGTGGTTAAAACACATGGTAAGAGAAGCCAGAAGGGAAAGCAAGTTAATCTATATGGAGTGCCTGTTCTATGTCACCCACTTTTAGGATTGCCCTATGCATAATCCTCAGGATAGATTCCTTGAGTGTTATTATTCCCACGTTCACGGAGGAGGACACTGAGGCACCAAAGGTTATATAGGCTATGTCAGAGATGAATTAGTAAGAGGCTGAAACGGATTCCATCCGCTTCTGACTATAAAATCCATGCGACGCTACCCCTCTCTGTAAGAAATACCATCCACCACCATCTCAACCCTCCTCCTCCTTTGTACATTGGACCTTTTATTCATTTTTTACTAATGTTTATTTATTTTTGAGAGAGAGCGAGCGAGCGGGGGGGGGGGGCAGAGAAGAGGGAGACTCAGAATCCAAAGTAAGCTCCAGGCTCTGAGCTGTCCGCACAGAGCCCCAAACACAGGGCTGTAACTCATGAACCATGAGATCGTGACCTGAGTCAAAGTCAGACGCTTAACTGACTGAGCCACTCAGGCGTCCCACATTCGACCTTTTAAATAGATGCTTTAATGGTTTTGACATTATAAAATTTATAATTGGGCAGCAAGGTGTTTCTGATATCAGTGAAAGCTTACAAATGAGACCAACTAGAATATCATCAGGAACCAATGATGAGTTTAAATCAAGAAGTATTTTAATGACATTATTACTTTCAGGGCACATGGAATAAAACTAGGTTTCAAAAAGCAGTGGTTGGGGGCGCCTGGGTGGCGCAGTCGGTTAAGCGTCCGACTTCAGCCAGGTCACGATCTTGCGGTCCGTGAGTTCGAGCCCCACGTCAGGCTCTGGGCTGATGGCTCAGAGCCTGGAGCCTGTTTCCGATTCTGTGTCTCCCTCTCTCTCTGCCCCTCCCCCATTCATGCTCTGTCTCTCTCTGTCCCAAAAATAAATAAAAAACGTTGAAAAAAAAAATTTAAAAAAAAAACAAAAAGCAGTGGTTGTTTACTAAAAGAATATTTCATAATTATGAAATTCACTGGGTGCATATAAGTGGATGCTTTCTAAGCACCCTAAAACCTTGTTCTATTGGGTTGTCTGATCATCTTTTGGTACCACCCATTTTTTTTTTAATTAAAAAAAATTTTTTTAATGTTTATTTATTTTTGAGAGACAGAGAGAGAGAGAGCAGGGAAGGGGCAGAGAGAGGGAGACACAGAATCCAAAGCAGGCTCCAGGCTCTGAGCTGTCAGCACAGAGCCCAACGTGGGGCTCAAACTCACCAACCATGAGATCATGACCCGAGTCGAAGTCAGACACTTAACCAACTGAGCCGCCCAGGTGCCCCACCACCGATTTTCTTAATCACCTATTCTTATTTGCACAGCCAGGGTGGGGTAAACTTCAATGTGGCTTTTGTCCAGACACTAACAAATTCTAAATCAATAGAATTTAAACCAATACACTTTTAGCACAGAGGGTCATTTTCCTTTCAGCGGGAAACAGTGCCATGTATCAATCTGGAGTAGCAATGGCAGATCCTAGGTATAAGCAGATGTTCGTGGAGCCAATGAACAGGCATGTACATCAAGTTCACATGTGGGATTATTTTTTTAATTTGAAAAAACACCTCATAAAGACAGCAAGTCACTCATTCTTAGTGTTCAGGTAAAACCCACAATAAATAATAATTCTAAGACTACAGTAATTGTAAATTCAAGAAATAATCCTGGCAGGGAGCCTCCAACCCACATTCCTTTGGGAAAGAATGAAATTTTAAAGTGTTAATACTATTCCTAGGGTCCATTTTAAAGAGTACAAAGAAGATACTCTGTTTAATTGCAACAAAGTTCGGCCTCCACCAATGCAGACGGCAAAGACAACGAACTTCTATTTTATAGTGTGAACAGCCTCCAGGAATAATTCCACTGGAGGTGAGGCTGTCAAAAACAGCAAAACAAGTTTATTTTTAGCCCAACAAGATAATGGAGGCTAATTTCAGTAGCAATAATCATACCGTAGGGCTATCTGGGTCTCTGATGACCCGGGTTTTTTAAAAATTTCAACTCTCAGTCCCCTTGCCAGAAGCCAGGGAGCAGACATAAGCACAGAGGGGAAGGCTGCTGGTTCCCTATAAGATTAAAGACCATCTACCAAGACAACCACTACTGGGACAGTGTGGTTTCATTTCCTCCTGAGACTTATAGTAATCTATGGTTTTGAGGTATGTTAGCGGATTCTCACTGCAGTCACTACACAAAACAGCATGTGTGTAGACGTAGCCTCTGTGATACATGTTTTAAAAAATTAGCCAAGTTTATCATTTACTCGAGTCATCGTATAGTCTTTATGAACAGGAAATGCAGGAGCCTGGCAAATGGTTAAGGCCTACACTCTGATCATTTAGAACTCAAATGTGTTTTCCCAGATGAAAACAGTGGTATGAACCTCAGGCCGGTGCATGCAATCCTTAATATGACTTAATATGAAAATAACAGTAGTCTTTAAACTTTATTCAACCATGACTCATAGTATTTTTTTTCTGAGGTTCTCACTCTGTTCTCCTGTCTCAGCCCCCGTGCCTGCAGTAGGACTGGTCTCTTGGCATGAATATGAGAGGAGAAATACTGTTTCTGATGTGGTCGGGTCCTTCCCTGCATGCCAACCAGAACCCTGACTTGGAGGGAAAGGCACCTCTCTCCAGCCTGGAACGGTAGCAGTAACTTGCTAACTACGCTAACATGGCTAACTATGCTAACTTACTGCATGCACAATCATTGGTTAGATTTTCTGAAACAGGGAACAAAGAGCAGACACTGGGTTTCCTGGGGATAAACCGCACCCCCTCCACTGCCAGCTCTAAACGGAATCCAGGTGTTGGTAAGCCTGGTTGTGTAAATTAGGGGCCACCAGTCCTTAAAACATCCACAGACTCAGGCCTTAGGTGACTTCCAACAAACTCAGAGTTTATCTTTTGCAAGGCAGACCTCTACAACCTTGCTTTTAACAGTTCCGGAGGGCAAAACTTCTAAGTAACACCAGCAAGTGGAGTGGTAGTAAAAACCTAGTCAAGGAGGCCATTATTTTTGACAGGTTGAATTTACTGACACCTTTAATAGCTAATTAACACATTAAAGTGCTGAGGCATGAACATATTTACTCAGAAGTTCTCTGAAGTATAATTTATAGTTAACTCTCTTGGAAGAAACGGCAAACATTTCCACGAACAAAAATAGATGGCATATACTAAAAACAACCTGGCTGAAAATGATTCTCAGCTGAAGTTCAAGTGGTGCTTTGAAAGGAATATGAGCTGGCGATAAACAGAAATCACTAGCTCGTTCAACCGTGAAAGTTCCAATTAGTAAAATACAGTGACTTTACAATAACGAATTCTGTTGGAGGAAACCTTCAAGGCGTCCCTTAAAAATTAAGCGTTTTCCAAATGATGTGTAACTCATTTTCCATTTCAAACTAGCAAAAATGAAAATATCCACTTGGTGGAGACAATTCCCTAGTAGCACATGTGCCTGTTGCTGGATAGAAGGGAGAGAAAAGAATGGCCTTTTCCTACGCTAGTAGCTTTGTGTACTTTTTGCAAATCCTCTGAAAGAAGGGTGGGATCGGAGGAAGGCACGAACTATGAATCTCAGCTCTGGTTCTTCTATTTACCTGCTGTGTGTCCTTGATTACATTACCTTATCTCTCTGAGGCTCAGTTTTCTCATCTGTAAAACAGGGATAAGACCACTTACTTCACAGGATGAATAATATGAACAGAGTGCCTGGTGATTTGTAAGAATCTCATCAAAGCTTCCCTTCCATCATACTAAGATTAATTCTAAGCAGAACTTGGAGTTGGGATCTTGACATAAAATCAAATCTACACATTTAGCTTTTCTCGGCCTCATTTTCCTTGTAGGGAAAACTGGGGTTGCAATGATACCCCCCTGAGGATGAGGAATCAGAGCTTTGACCTCGTACAGAAAATTCAGAATAATGTCTCCATCATCTGCGCCCAAGAGGCTCCTTCTCCCACCTCAGGCTAGATGAGAGAGAGCCGTGGGCCTTCTCCCTCCTTTCTGCATTCTCTTTTGAACTTAGAGCTTCTTCCTGGCTTAAGGGGAGGATTGGCTTGCTCAGGCCTGTGGTCACCACACCCTACAGTAATGTAGCCTTCTCTTGCCACTTCAGAGCAGCATCAGGAAGTCCAATGTGCAGTGTGATGTCGGCGGGACCTGCCTCAGAACCAGCATCCAGCAGATGTGGCTGCTCCAGGGACGCAGCAGACAGCTTACAAGCCGAGAGGCCTGCTCTGGAAAGGTCACCTTGTAGGAGGAGAAATCAACTCTCTAGGTGAAAACGTAGCGGTGTGATTAAATCCCTCAATATGTTATTCTGGGAGACACAGAAGAGTAAGATTTATCACTTTCGGATAGGCAATGCCTTCTTAAGCCACAGAAAGCAGAGGCGGCAGGAAGAAACTGATAAATCTGATCACAGTACACATTTCAAAGTTTTGTGTAAGAAAAGACATCGTAAGTTTAAAAGACAAGCAATGGGCCAAGACTGCAACATAAATAAAAAATCAAGGAGGATTGACACCCAGAATTTTAAAAAACAAATCATTTACATCAAGGGGAAAAAACAGACTGGGCATAAGATATGAACAGGCAATGCATGAAAGAGAAAAAAAAGGTCAATAAATACAGGATAAGATGGTAAAAATCATTGGTAAAAACCAGGGAAACACCAATAAAAATGATAGCATGATAATATGTCACCCACAATACTGGATGAAAAACTCTGTGGTGAGAATGTGGACAAATAGGCATTCTCGCTCATTGGTGGTGGAATGTAATTTGGAGGTATAAACCGAACATTAAAATGAATAATCTGACAGGTACCATTTCTCAGTATCTACTTCACAGAAATATACACGTGCACAGAGAGACGAATATGAAGATTTTCAGTATAGCACTGACAACAGTGAAAAGCTGGAAAGTGTCCATTCCCCAACAGTGAGAAAGCAGCTAAATACAGTCCCCGAGCAGCCTGTCCAGATGTATGAATACCATGCACTTGTTAGAGTTACTTCTCTATGTACTGACTTGGACAAATACGTTAATTAATTTTAGAACATTGTACAACAAGGGGGAGTATGAAGACATTTGTGTTTTGGGTTTTTTTTAAGTCATTTTCTAGACACACGAGCACCCACGAGAGGTCATTTTGCAACCAGGGTTGTGTATAAATGTCACTCCTTTCTCTTCTCCCTCCTCAACTCCCTCCACAGCCTCATAACCGAGGGCTCTGCCCTCCTTCCTCCTCACAACCCCACCCGCCCCCAAGTCCCCATGCCAACTCCACTCCCACATCAGAGACACAATGTGAAAACTTCTCTATTCTGCACCCAACGCTCTTCATGGAGCATTTACTTCTCACTCCCCTCTCTCCTCCCCCAACTGTCCTACAGAAGGAAGCAGGCATATCTGGTGAGCTAGCTCAGGTAACAATACGGTTACCTTACAGTACAGCAGTTACAGTAAGAGGGCACTTTGGACCGTAACCATCAATCCCAAATTCTCAATGTAAACCACAGAAACAAGAGCCTGCCTGTTCAAAGCATCTACCTGAATGTGTGCTCTACAGAGCACAGGAAACTCAACAGTAATTCTAGGGGATCAACAGTGACCCAGATACTTATTTTACACAAGAGGACGAAGACCTGAGTGTCATCCATTCAAAATCAGGCACATATTCCCGGGATATGGGGGTTCCATCAAATACCACCACGCTGAGCAACAACAGTTTGCTTTTCGTGGCAAGCACCATCTTAGGGGAATTAATTCTTGTCTTTTATTGAATCAGCTATGCAAATAAAAACCTGCAGTGGAATAATTTTTTTTAAGTTAAAAAAAAAAAAAAAGAAACACCTCAAATCTAGAGATAATGCAAATGACTATCCTTAACTTTCTGCTGGGCTCTATCTAGTCCTGTGCTATAAAATCCTGGAAGAAACCAGCCTAGAACTTGAGCAATCATTGCACCTGCGTTGACATCTACCGTTCTCTTGAAACTAAAACAGAGCCAGTTTTCTAGAACATCCGCTTGTTGCTCTAATTCAATACAGTATAGAGCCCAACTAGCAAGAACAATGTAGAAAACAACCTACAAAAGAACAGCAGGTGAGTGACCTGGAGAGCTGACGCGGGACGCATGGACACAGAACTTGGCAGTCTCTGGCACAAGATTCCTGCTAGCCAGGATTCTCTACCCACTGCGGCACAGACAAGGGTTATTTATTTTCCTAAAACTTGGAGGAAGCATTAAAGCCCAGGCAGACACGTTTGTTGAAGCGTGGGGTTGTTTTTTCTAGGGGAAGGGGGCTTGGAGTGACACTCCCTGCAACATGTTACTTTTTCTCTTGCCTACTTTTAAAAGAACTAAAAAAACGGTTAATGGGAGCTCAGGACAAGCAGAATTAGCTTTGACAAGTCGATACCATTTTAATCAGGATCCAGCTCTTTCGGGGAGTGCTGGGTGAAGGAGCCAAGCGTCACTCCGTATCCTAACAGTCCCCGAGAGATGGGGGTCCCACAACCGTGTCCTCGACTCTCAGGACTGAAAAGGTGCTTCCCTCAACCCCCCAACGCCTGAGTCGCCCACCCCACCCCAGTCCCAGGGCGCCGGGCTCGGACAGGCGCCCCGCGGGACACGCGTCCCAGTACGGCACCGACGGGCACGGGGGCTCTCCGCGGCTCCCTCAGGCTCGGGGGGGGGGGGGGGGGGGGAAGGCGAGGCTCGGCCACGGAGGGGTCCGGCCCGGGCCAAGAGGGCGCCAGGCTGCCTGGCCGGACAGGAGCGAGGGCAGGGGACGGGGGCCCGAGGGGATGCAGACCGTCCAGCGCCAGCATAGAGGGGAAGTCCTTGCAGTTGGAGACGCCCGTGGAGTCGGTCACGCACGTCTTCCACAGGTTGGCCCAATAGGTGGCGGTGGTGATGACCGTGCCGTCGATGGTGGACACCTTCCAGTAGTCGGTGGGCAGCGTGGAGGACACCAGCACCCAGCCCGAGATGGAAACCATAAAGGCGATGATCTCCGAGGCCGTGCTCGCCATGCTGCCCGCTGCAGCCGCGCTAGCGCTCGCGCTGGCGCTCCCACTGGGCGCCGCGACCCCGGGCCAGCTGAGCTGGCCCTAGAGAACCCGAGCGGCGGCGACAATAAGGGCGCCCCGCGAGCCCTCTCCGCCCCCGAGGGCGCGACCCGTCCTGGGGCCCGTGCGCGCCCCCTAGCGCCGGCCCGCGGGCGGGGCGGGGCGGGGCGGGGCGGGGCG